>NC_133324.1:357757456-358022456 GCF_042186555.1 Aquarana catesbeiana | reverse complement strand
TTGAAATCATTGATTTTACACACAATGTTAAATTAACAAGGGACAACAATCTCATTGAGTTTGAAAAAAAACACACCAAAAATACATTACTAATGTTAATAATGTTCAAGTGGTAAGTCTTGAAAATCCAAAAATTTACGTAACCAAAAACGGTGCTTTGGGTTAACTTTATCTAAAAACTAAAAAATAATCACTATAAAAAAAAAAAATAATAATGGGTTCTTTGTGTTAACTTTACAAACCTAAAAAAAAAAAAGGGGAAAAAGTATTATTAGTATGGAAACATTGTTTTTAAAATGCATACTATATCATTCATGAGATCAAAGAGAAAAAGAATCCAGAAATCAGTTTGGGAGAACTCTGATTAGGAACAGCAAAACACCTTCGTTCTTTAGAGCCTTCGTAAAGAAGAAATAAAATGCGCTGCATTCAACGATCACAGATTTTGCAGCGTGATGAATGTGCTACCTACAATACGAACACTAGTTTTACTAGACCGAGTGCTTCCGTTTAGTTTTTGCTTATGAGCATGCGTCGTTTTTTTGTCCGTCGGACTAGCATACAGACGAGCGGACTTCGGGGTCCGTCGTAGTTACGACGTAAAGATTTGAAGCATGCTTCAAATCTAAAGTCCGTCGGATTTGAGGCTAAAAAAGTCCGTTGAAAGTCCGGAGAAGCCCACACACGATCGGATTACCAGCCAGCTTTAGTCCGTCAGCGTCCGTTGGACTTTTGTAGACGAAAAGTCCGACCGTGTGTACGCGGCATTACACTTTATTTATTGGGCAAGTTATTTTTTTTTTTTTTTTTTGGTTGGACATTGAAGTAGAGTCTAATAGGCTGCATGTGATCTGCTTTTGTATATAATATATATGAACGTTATCAGTTTATTGCACGTATCACTTTATTTTTGTAATTTTTTTTTATGACACTTTCGTAATTGCATCAGTTTTGTTCTCTGTATCATTTTTGTGAATTTGGTTTTCATTATTTATTCACAAAATGGGTTAGCACATCTATCCAACATTTACTATGTAATGAATGTAAGTTGTGGTGAGCTTTTAGAGTCATATAACAAAGACAGGTGAAGCCTATAAGCCGTGCGCCCTGGACCGATCAATAATCAAATTAAAATATAGTAAATAAGAGCAGCTCGTAGTGTGACCTATGGTCAAAATTATTTCCATACCGCGCTCATATGCATCTATCAAAATATATATATATATATATATTTGGTGGTGGTTTATGGACTTTATCATTTATATATATATATATATATATATATATATGATAAAGTCCATAAACCACCACCAACGACTCTTAAATCGTGTGCACAGTGACATATGCAAATTCAGTGAAGAATATGTGGCGCCTTCCACCGGTATTAGGCAAACATCCTACTCACCAGACCAATCAGACACCCATAACGGATGTCAAATAAGCAGGGATATATATATATAGAGATGTATCCACCAATGAAAGCAGGGTTGTAACACTTACCAGGTGAGGCAGCCATCTTTTGAGATTGCGTTGGCCAGGAATCAAACCCGGGTCATCTGCATGGAAAGCAGCTATGCTTACCACTGCACCACCAACGCGAGGCAGCATGTCTTTGGACTGTGGGAGGAAACCGGAGTACCCGGGGAAAAACCCATGCAAACACAGGGAGAACATGCAGACTCCATGCAGACAGTGTCCTGGTCAGGATATGAACCAAACACCTCAGTGCTGCAAGGCAGAAGTGCTAACTACTAAGCCTCTGTGCTGCCCGATCTTAAAGCAGAACTTCACCTATAAAAAGGAAATTCCCGCTTTTCATCCTCTTCCTCATTCGTTGGTCAGGAATCAAACCCGGGACAGCTGCTTGGAAAGCAGTTATGCTTACCACTTCATCACCAACACGAGGTAGCATGTCTTTGGAATGTGGGGGGAAACTGGAGTACCCAGAGGAAACCCACGCAAACACAGGGAGAACATGCAGACTCCATGCAGACAGTGTCCTGGTCAGGATATGAACCAAACACCCCAGTGCTGCAAGGCAGAAGTGCTAACTACTAAGCCTCTGTGCTGCCCGATCTTAAAGCAGAACTTCACCTATAAAGGGAAGTTCTGCTTTTCATCCTCTTCCTCATTCGGCTTTAAATTTCCAGGAACTGGAGATACAGCTCCATATTGTAGTGTTATGAATCTTTCATATTCTGTTCTGTATGGAGAGACTCTGAATGGTTCTCATTCCATCCATCCTACCCATTGAGCCGTCCATATTTCCCCTTGGGTTAAGTGACCTAGAGCAGATCCATTTTGTAGAGTGACCTAGAGCTGCAGATCCTTTTTGTAGTTAGCTAGAGCTACAGAGTCCTTCAGCTGTTGTAGGCTTCAGTGGTCACTTCTCCAATATTGGTGATGTCCTTTGTGTGGAATGGGACAAATACATGTCCGCTTGTCTGTTTAGTGTCTCTACTCCATGGATAAGCTCTGTCTTATATAAGAGGACATGAGCTAGCCATGGGTGTAACCTGAAATGTAGACAGGCAGGGACAGGACAACTCACTTGAATGTGGAAGCCTGGCTCTTCATAGATGGTAGAGAGTCCATTCCCAGTTTGGTGGATTGGGCAACAAGGATGCCCTGATAGTCCATCATCATTGTCTATGATTGTCTGTCTGTGGAGCTGCTACCAGCTCCACCTACTGTGCCCAGGTCTGCTGGCCGGCCTCTGCTGTTTTTATGGGCGTCTGAATGGTGACCACTTGAATGGGGCACCAGCGCTACTTCTTTGACGCTCACCTAAAAGGTATTTCCACTTTTGCAGCCATATTCGGATAACACCTACTTTATATCTGTTACATGTTCTCATTCACAGAATAAAACTTAATACAAATTGTAAAGTTTGCTGCTCACCTTTAAAGGAATCACGTGTGAAAAATGACAAACAAAACATGGCTCCTACAAATCTGATACCAGAACCCCAGCCGAGCATGCAGCCTGGCAGGTCAGGAAAGGGGGGGATGAGCGTGCACCCCCTCCACTCCTGGGCCATACCAGGCCATGTGCCCCTTAACATGGGGAGTGGACCTTGCAAAGGGGAACCCCCCTCCCCCCTGACAAGGCACCTCTTTATTTTGAGGTCATTGGCCTGGTATGAGCAAGGAAAGGAGGGCGGTGCATGCTCACCCCCCTCCCCCCCTTTCCTGGCCTGTCAGGATGTGTGCTTAGGAGGGGGTCTATATTTTGGGTGGCCATGTTTTTTTTATTTCCATGGGGTTCCGGCTGTATTGTGATCAGCAATTTTTTACATTTTCTTAAAGGTATGCTATGTGAATGGGAACAAGTAAAAAATATAAAGTAGGTGTAAAAAATGTGGCTGAAAAATTGGAAATACCTTTTAGGTGATGTCAGTAGAAGCGTTGGTGCAGAGATCTGTCTTGGTACAGTCGTACCTGGTCCCTGGGAGGGCCGATTACCATTTCCTCAAGATAGCTGAGATGGCAGATGCCAAAAGGTCATGGATGTTCCTTTGAGCCACACCTGGTCCCTGGGAGGGCTGATGGGAAGATCCTCTATTTACTGAAGTGGCAGCTGCCACCGGTGTGGGGACCTGTGTCGGTACAGCTGTACCTGGTCCTCGGGAGGGCTGATGGGAAGACCATCTGTTTACTGTATAGGCAGGTGCCACCAGTGTGGGGACCTGTGTTGGTACAGAGGTACTGGGTTCCTGGGAGGGCTGTTGGGAAGACTCTTCGGTTGCTGGAGTGGCAGCCGCCACCAGTGTAGGAACCTGTATTAGTACAGCCGTACCTGGTCCCTGGGAGGGTTTCTTAGACTTTTTGTTGAGTCTTCTAGGAATAGCCAATTGTCTTGTTTGTCCAACTATATTGATAGTGATTCAGAAGCTGTAGAAAGGGAAATAGAGGGCTGATGGGAATCCCCTCTGGTTACTGGAGTGGCAGCCGCCACCAGTGTAGGAACCTGTGTTGTTACAGCAGTACCTGGTCCCTGGGAGGGTTCCTCAGACTTTCCACTGAGTCTTCTAACACTCTATCCCCACACACAAAACTTGAACTATGCAGAAAAGATAATGTGGCACTCCTGTTGGTAAAGATAGCTGGTGGTATTGCTCTCTTAAAGAGAGGTGCTGATGAGAATCTTTCAAGAGAGTGATGACGTAGTGGACTCTGGTGATGATGGCTTGACTTGAAGATCTTCTCCCTCATGTTAACTAGCAAATCATCTTCTGATCCCTCCTCCTCATCTCCTAGTTTAAAATTTCTTCCAACGTTCTGGCCATCTTAATTCCCAAAAAAGCTGCACCCCTCCCATTTAGGTGCAATCCATCAATGCTATAAAGATGGTAACCGACTGAAAAGTCAGCCCAGTTCGCCATGAAGCCAAACCCCTCCTCCCTGCAATAGTTCCTCAGCCACATGTTAAGCTCCTTAAGCTCCTGCTGCCTCTCTGGTGTGGCTCGAGGTACAGGCAGTATTTCTGAAAATACTGCCTTGGAGGTCCTTTTCTTCAATATAGCCCCTAAGTCCCTGAAATCATGTTTTAGGGCGCCCCATCTTCCTCTAACTTTGTCGTTAGTTCCAATATGTATCATGACAGCTGGGTTCTCCCCAGCCCCATCCAACAATTTCTCCATCTGATGTGCAATGTCCCGAGCACAAGCACCCGGTAAACAACATACTGTTCGGTAACAATAGTCTTTGTGACAGATTTCCCTCTCTGTCCCTCTAAATATTGAGTCCCCTACCACCAGTATCTTCCTGTTCTTTGCTGTTACTTTGCCCCCATCTTCACTGGAGGATATGTTCCCAAGGTTCCTCTGGCATTTTGGTGGAGTCTCATTCTGGTGGGTTCTCAATGTGAGCTTCACATTCTGGTGGATCATCAACCTGAATTTCTTCCAGCTTTTTGGTCACCTTCTCTCCCAATAGAGCGACACCCTGCTCATTTAAGTGCAGTCCGTCCCTGCTATAGAGCCGGTAATTTACCGAAAAGTCAGTCCAGTTCTCCATGAACCCAAACCCCTCCTCCCTGCACCAGTTCCTCAGCCATTTGTTAAGTACCATAAGCTCCTGCTGCCTCTCTGGTGTGGCTCGAGGTACAGGTAGTATTTCTGAAAATATTGCCTTGGGGGACCTTTTCTTTAATATAGCCCCTAAGTCCCTGAAATCCTTTTGTAGGGCGCTCCATCTTTCTCGAACTTTGTCATTGGTACCATGACAGCTGGGTCCACTCCAGCCCCATCCAACAATCTGTCCATGCAATCTACAATGTTCCGAACCCGAGCGCCCGGTAAACAACATACTGTTCGGCGATACCGGTCTTTGTGACAGATCGCCCTCTGTATCCTTCCAATAACTGAATCCCCTACCACTAGTATCTGCCTATCTTTTCTTGTAACCTTGCCCCCATCTTCACTGGAGACATTCCCCTGGAATTTTGGTGGAGTATCAATGTGAACGTTGCATGCTGGTGGATTCTCCGTGTGGAAGTCGCACTCTGGTAGAGTGGCCATGTCTAGGTCGCACTCTGGTGGAGTGGCCATGTCTAGGTCGCACTCTGGTGGAGTGGCCATGTCTAGGTCGCACTCTGGTGGAGTGGCCATGTCTAGGTCGCACTCTGGTGGAGTGGCCATGTCTAGGTCGCACTCTGGTGGAGTGGCCATGTCTAGGTCGCACTCTGGTGGAGTGGCCATGTCTAGGTAGCACTCGGGTGGAGTGACCATGTCTAGGTCATACTCTGGTGGAGTGGCCATGTCACGGTCGCACTCTGGTGGAGTGGCCATGTCACGGTCGCACTCTGGTGGAGTGGCCATGTCTAGGTCGCACTCTGGTGGAGTGGCCATGTCTAGGTCGCACTCTGGTGGAGTGGCCATGTCTAGGTCATACTCTGGTGGAGTGGCCATGTCACGGTCGCACTCTGGTGGAGTGGCCATATCACGGTCGCACTCTGGTGGAGTGGCCATGTATAGGTCGCACTCTGGTGGAGTGGCCATGTCTAGGTCGCACTCTGGTGGAGTGGCCATGTCTAGGTTGCACTCTGGTGGAGTGGCCATGTCTAGGTCACACTCTGGTGGCGTGGCCATGTCTAGGTCGCACTCTGGTGGAGTAGCCATGTCACGGTCGCACTCTGGTGGAGTGGCCATGTCACGGTCGCACTCTGGTGGAGTCTCAATTTGAATGTCACTTTTTGGCAGTGTCTCAATGTGATGATCGGCAGGCCTGCCGTGTGAGCCTTGTCTGCAGTAAATACTGCAAACATCTTCAAAAAAAAAAAAGAGAGATTTAGATTATATTAGATTTATCACCTTCGCCTACATTTCATATATTTTTCTTTGTACAACATCAAATTATAGAGAGAAAAGTTCAAAACTCTTGTGCCAGAGACAATGAATAAACTCGACATGACAGGGACACAAGGATGACTCTTGTTGGCCTTCATATAAAAATGCTCGTTGCCTGCCACTCATCCCGACCCACTGGCTGGCAATAATCGCCTGAAAAATTTGTCCTTATTTAAGGTTAAGTATAAAAAGGGAGAAAAAAATGCACTGGACTGCATCAAAAACGCGCATGCAGAAAAGCACCTGGAACGCATCCGGACTGCATTTCTATGGTGAACCGGCCCCTCATGTACACGGGATGATTTAAAACCTCTCCCGAACACTTTAACTTGACAGATAGTAAATTACGTTAAAAGAATGTCCCTTTTGCCATGCAACCGCCTGTAAACGAAACGCAGCTAAACACAAGTTACCGCAATAACAAGCTGTTACAGGCATTTGGTGTTTCAAATAGCTCTGAACATAGCATTTTTTTTTGCTTTCCAAAAAATGCTTAAAACTCAACTGCTTAGAAAGGACTTCAGGGGCAGCTGAAAAAAACACCCAACTGATCCTAAAGGTCCGTTTACCAGCAGCAGTGTACATGAAGACAATCGTTTTTTTTTTTTAATTTGTCAGTTAGAAGCAATCCCAGGTCATGTGACAGATAGAACTTGAAATAGATAGATCTATTGTGGACCAAAGCAATTTGAAAGCTGGTCAACACATCGCCACTATTCCCCAGTCCTCCCTTGCCAATTACAGTTTTCAGAAAAATAAAAATATATACAACGCTGCATGAAAGAGGGAGTAAGCAACTGCCAATACACCTGTAGACCCAAGTAGTAAATAGATATCTAAAAAATGTGGCGCTAAAAACTCCAAAAATGATATTACACAACCAAATAAAGTAAATAAATGATGACACACCATATGGTTAAATATAGTATGAAGAAGTAGGTAAATACTTGTATAGTATACAAAAAATATAAACCAATGTGCAAAAACCTACAATACTATCAAGTGAAAATAGTACCCTGTATATATAGTATATAGTATATATAGTATACAAAATATGAAGACATCAAACCACGTAAACAGTGATACAAATGTGAATAGACATAAATAGAAGACTAATATAGTCCAAAAAAGTCCTGAATGGGATTGACACCACAGGGATACAAATTAAAATCCACAAATAATCCAGGAAGTTGATAGAAAGAGTGAAAAGACCACCACCCCCCAGGGTCTTAGGGGGCTTACCAGAAAGAGATGAATAGGAACGACTTATGCCGACCAAGTCACAAAAGGCTATGAGACCAATAGGTCACAGAAATTGCTCCTCAAACACACAAGTTGACTCGCAGATTGAAATGGAGGATGTACGGAGAGGCTGTGTGGAAGGCGACCAGAATAACCAGGAAAGGTAATAAGATTGGAAAGAACCTTCACCTGGAGGTATTAAAGGCTTACCAGAGGTTATTGACTTGGGGAGACTTATATCATCCAAGTCAAAGAAGGCATGGAGACCAACAGGTCACAAAGGTGCATCCTCTTACGATATCCTTAATAGAGTCCAGACCAGGGTGGCTGATTAACATCCACAGTTATCCTCAACATTCATGGAAAATAGTATCCCAATGGAAGGCCACAAAACGAAAATTCAAATGCCATGTGAAAGATGGATAAAAAACTCACATAGCGTGATACCGTAAACACTGGTTTATTAAAAATATAAAAAATTAACTCACATATTTGAAGATCAAAAAAATACAAAGATCAGGTAGTGGTAGTTGTAAAGGGTCCACCCAACGCGTTTCTGCTAAAGAGCCGTCATCTGGGGGGCATTTTGCAGGTGGATGCCCCCATGCTTCGGCATATATATATTTTAGGCACAGGTTGCGTTAAAAAATGTTTTATTTTTTACTATTTTTTTTGTATTTGCTTTGCAGGTATGGTATGTCTTACTGTTATACTGTAATGTTACTTTGTTTTATTCTTAACTATCATTTGCTTAGCAGGTACGCCATTCAGTTGCAGCGCGGATTTATTTATCTTGACAGCAACAGCGTTTGCTCCCACGATACATAAAGCTGTGACTCCAGTGCTGTCGGAGGTGATTTCACCACCACAGTTAAAAAAAAGAGCATATATGCCGAAGCATTGGGGCAGCAGGGGCTGAGGCCCCCATGCTTCGGCATTTATAAATGGTGCATGTATGCCCATCATTAGAAGTGGGTGGATGAAGGGAGGTATTCTAATGGTGGGCATACTCACAGGCTGCATGAAAAAAAGTTTACAATATATGCCCAACAAGGACCAGCAACGTACTGGTATGTTGCTGAACTTTGAGTGGTTATACCAGAATGATGCCTGCAGGTTTAGGTATCATCTTGGTATCATTCTTTTTAGCCAGCGGTCGGCTTTCATGTAAAAGCAATCCTAGCAGCTAATTAGCCTCTAGACTGCTTTTACAAGCAGTGGGAGGGAATGTCCCCCCCCACCGTCTTCCATGGTTTTCTCTGGCTCTCCTGCCCCAACAGGGAACATGAGAATGCAGCATATCATCATCTCTATGGCCTAAGAAACCGGAAGCTACAAGCATTTCATGACTTAGATTTCGCCGGATGTAAACAGCGCCATTGGGAAATTGGGAAAGCATTTTATCACACCGATCTTGGTGTGGTCAGATGCTTTGAGGGCAGAGGAGAGATCTAGGGTCTAATAGACCCCAATTTTTTCAAAAAAGAGTACCTGTCACTACCTATTGCTATCATAGGGAATATTTGCATTCCCTGAGATAACAATAAAAATGATAAAAAAAAAATTAAAAAAATTAAAGGAACAGTGTAAAAATAGGATAAAAAAGCAAAAAATAAATAAAGAAAAAAAAATGCACCCCTGTCCCCCCCCTGCTCTCACGCAAAGGCAAACACAAGCGTTGGTCTGGCGTCAAATGTAAACAGCAATTGCACCATGTATGTGAGGTACCACCACGAAGGTCAGATTGAGGGAAGTAATTTTAGCAGTAGACCTCCTCTGCAAATCTAAGGTGGTAACCTGTAAAGGCTTTTAAAGGCTTTTAAAAATGTATGTAGTTTGTCAGCACTGCACGTTTGTGCGCAATTTTAAAGCATGTCGTGTTTGGTATCCATGTACTCATCTTTTTTATTACATCAAACATTTAGGCAATATAGTGTGTTTTAGTGCATTAACATTAGAAAAGTGTGTTTTTTCCCAAAAAATGCGTTTGAAAAATCGCTGCGCAAATACTGTGTGGAAAAATAATGAAACACCCACCATTTTAATCTGTAGGGCCTTTGCTTTAAAAAAATATATAATGTTTGGGGGTCCAAAGTAGTTTTCTTGCAAAAAAAAAAATTTTTTTCATGTAAACAAAAAGTGTCAGAAAGGGCTTTGTCTTCAAGTGGTTAGAAGAGTGGGTGTGTGACATAAGCTTCTAAATGTTGTGCATAAAATGCCAGGACAGTTCAAAACCCCCCAAATGACCCCATTTTGGAATGTAGACACCCCAAGCTATTTGCTGAGAGGCATGTCGAGTCCATGGAATATTTTATATTGTGACACAAATTGCAGGAAAATTACAATTTTTTTTTTTTTTTGCACAAAGTTGTCACTAAATGATATATTGCTCAAAAATGCCATGGGCATATGTGAAATTACACCCCAAAATGCATTCTGTTTCTTCTCCTGAGTACAGGGATACCACATGTGTGAGACTTTTTGGGAGCCTAGCCGCGTACGGACCCCGAAAACCAAGCACCACCTTCAGGGTTTCTAAGGGTGTAAATTTTTTATTTCACTCCTCACTGCCTATCACAGTTTCGGAGGCCATGGAATGCCCAGATGGCACAAACCCCCCCCCCCCAAATGACCCTATTTTGGAAAGAAGACACCCCAAGCTATTTGCTGAGAGGTATGGTGAGTATTTTGCATATTTTGCAGACCTCGCTTTTTGTCACAAAGTTTTGAAAATAGAAAAAAAATTTTAAAAAAAGACATTTTTCTTTTCTTTCTTCATTTTCAAAAACAAATGAGAGCTGCAAAATACTCACCATGTCTCTCAGCAAATAGCTTGGTGTGTCTACTTTCCAAAATAGGGTCATTTGGGGGGGTTTTGTGCCACCTGGGCATTCCATAATAGAGATATTAGGTGGTACATAAGGACGGGTTACCCCCCCACAGGCAATTTTCTGACCAAAAATCATTCAGGCTAATAGATATTCGTTAAATCCGGTAAGATCAAGTGGTTTTAACGTGATATCTCACATAATTTCAGAGATATTCCACATAAAAATAGAGATATTAGGTGGTACAGAAGGTACATTCATCTTCAACCGTCTCTGGATGGTCTCAGGGAACCGTCTTTGTAGTCTCTCCTCACACCTCCATTCAACTCCCTGCCTCATGGTGATCTCTCCTCAGACAGACAAGCTTAAGTCTTTAGCTAGCCCCCCCTTCTTGCAAAGCAGGCTGGGCTTGGTAGTTTCACCCCCTTTAGAAATCAATGGGGCTGTATTGTGATGAGACTTCAAGTCCCGTGGTCCTCTGCTGCTGCTTGATTGGCTCCCTCTCCCTGCCAATAGGGACACAGGAAGAGGAGAGGGAGGGGGAGAAATCCCCCACAGGGACTGACAGGCGTGCTCTCCCTCAGTAAGTGCCTGTGTCAGTGTCTATTCAGCCCGGCGGTCGCTGGCGGGAATGGCGGGAGGTGCGGGACCACGGGTGATAGAGTAGCCCCCCGCTACACACTTCCCCCACCAAAGAACCTTTGGTCCGCCAAAGGAGGTAAAGCGTCTATGACTTGTTACATGCTTTTGATATACACACGGAAAAAAAAAACAGGTTAGTGTGCACAGGAAAACATACAATTTACATCTGCATAAAACCCTGGCAGAGGAACATCTCACCAATTAGCATAGGAGGGGAGGTTGTCCTGCTTACAGGCCACCTTAATTGGAATGGCCCAGTTAGATGTGCCAGGGGGTGAGTGTCAGAAACCAAGAAATCAGGCCGAGACAGAAGTACAGTTAAATCACACTTGTTTAATAATAAAAGTAAAAAGAACAAACATAGTCAAAACATAGCCAAGGTTCAGTAACCGAAACAGATAGTCAGCCAAGCCAGAAGTGAGGGATCAATGTAGTGGAACAGCAAGCAGGATCTGGAGCCAGAAGGGATGTCAGCAAAGCAAGTCTTGAACAGGATCGCAGGAGATTGTTTCTGTGATGTTGACCAAGGCGAAGGCAGAGATCCTCTGGACCTGATGGCTTAAGTAGGCAGGACTGACGAGCAGGATATCATCAACAGCTGAGTAACTGTGGAGAGATAGGAGCTGGCAATTAGCTGGCGACAGCTGAGCGACCAGCTCAGAGAAGAAAGGGCTGAGCCCAGCCCTGACAGTGAGTTGGGTTTGTCCACCACCAAATCTGCGGTGGAAGTGTCAGTTACTTCAAGAGTCCTTTTTGCAATGAGAACGACCTTCTATAGAGTTTTTACCCAAAGTATCATATGTTAACCCTTCGCTCTCGCTGTTCTTTAGGTTCTGGGGTTACAGGCACACTGGTCTCTTCTTCTTCCTGCATATCAGCTTCAGCTTCCTCAATGAAGGATGGAAAGTCTTAGGGGTCTGTTGTCAGCAGGGAAGATTGAGGGTCTTCCAACTCTTCAAAAGGTGGACTTTGAGGTACAAACTCAGGAGCCTCTGGCCTGAGAGTCACCTCAGTCACCTTGAGAGGAGAAGAAAGGGGGGGGGTGGCAGGCCCTGGCATTTGAGACGGCCACAGACAATCTTTCTCTTCATCTTCGCTGTTTTTATCTTCAGCAAGGGGTACAGAGTGCGATCTAGTCACTGGCCAGAATCTTTGAGAGGCCGTGGGTGTGGACTGTAAATCTGGCTGTGGTGGCACATGAACTGCTTCTGACAGAGGCAACAGATGATTGCGATGCCAAGTCTTCAGCGGGCCTGTGCTTCCCTCTGGCCGGATTTGATATACTGGGTGTCCTGGCAGATGCTTGCAAACGACATAGGGCTGCGACTTCCAGCGGTAAGCCAACTTGTGCTTTCCAGGGACACCCAGGTTTCTCAGCAGTACCTTGTCATCCGGCTGTAGGTCCTGCACTCGTACCCTGAGGTCAAAGTTTATTTTGTTTCTCTATCCTCGGGCATATGAGGTAGCTTGAGCTTTATCATAGGTGGTTTTCAGACGTCTCTGCAGGCGATCCACATCCCTCTGTGGGAAGTTGCTGAGATATGGTCGAGGGATGTGCCGAAGGCCAAGTCTACTGGCAGCCGGGCCTACGGTCTGAACATCAAACTATAGGGAGAGTAACCTGTGGCATCATTGGCAGTGCTGTTATAAGCTTGCACAATAGCCACTATATGCTTGCTCCAGTGCTGCTTTTGTTCTGAATTTAGAGTTCCAAGCATATCCAGGAGGGTTCGGTT
Organism: Aquarana catesbeiana; assembly: GCF_042186555.1. Taxonomy (NCBI): domain Eukaryota; kingdom Metazoa; phylum Chordata; class Amphibia; order Anura; family Ranidae; genus Aquarana; species Aquarana catesbeiana. The sequence goes on along the minus strand of NC_133324.1, from coordinate 358,009,659 downwards.
GAATCTCTCTGGTTGGCGATCTCCTTTAGGATGAAATTGGGTGGTTTTAGACTTCATGATGCACAACAGGTCTAAAAGTCTCTTAATGAGACTACTTTCGAAATCTCTCTCTTGATTAGAGTGGATGCGTTGGGGAGCAGTCCTGGAAGAGGCAACTGTCCAAGAGAAGTGGTCCAGATCAGAAATGACCTTGCCCATTAACATTCAAGAGATTCGGGCAGAGCACTTGGTCCTGAGGGCCTGAACGTTCAGTTTACAGAATTGTCCTGTCAGGATCCAATCCGAAAATGCCACAGCAATGGCCTATATCAATCACCAAGGGGGCACAAGAAGATATGCGGCCCAGAGAGAGGTTAATCATATCCTATCTTGGGCAGAAAACGATGTACTTTGCGCATTGGCAGTCTTCATTCTAGGAATAGAAAATTGGCAGGCGGACTACTTGAGTCGCCAACAGTTGTTCCCGAGAGAATGGTTCCTTCACCCCGATATCTTCCTGTCAATATGTCAAAGATGGGGGATCCCAGACGTAGATCTGTTTGCGTCCAGGTTCAACAAAGAAATCGACAACTTTGTGTCAAGAACAAAGGATCCTCTAACATGCGGAACAGATGCCTTGCTGTTCCCGTGGAATCAGTTCTCACTGATTTATGCATTTCCTCCTATTTTGCCTGCGTCCACGACTTCTTCACAGGATCAAGCAGGAAGGGAAGTTGGTGATTCTTGTGACCCCCAGCGTGGCCCTGGAGATCTTGGTATGCAGAGATCTTAAGGATGGCGGTAGGGGACCCATGGACCCTACCACCACGTGCAGACCTTCTCTCGCAAGGTCCGGTATTCCATCCAACCTTACAAACACTAAATTTAACGGTTTGGCTATTGAGACCCACATTCTGAAGAAATGTGGGCTGTCAAGTTCAGTGGTATCTACCTTGGTTAATGCAAGAAAGCCGGCCTCCAGAATCACATATTATAGAGTCTGGAAGGCATATGTCTTCTGGGATGAATCCAGGGGTTGGCACCCCAGGAGGTATGTCATAGGTAGAATCCTTGACTTTCTGCAAATGGGGTTAGAAATGAAGCTGGCCTTGAGTACTTTCAAAGGCCAGGTTTCAGCCTTATCGGTATTGTTTCAACGACCACTTGCTTCGCATTCTTTGGTTCGTAGATTTTTTCAGGGGGTAACGCGGCTTAACCCCCCCCCCCGGTTAGGTCACCCCTGAACCCTTGGGACTTGAATTTAGTTCTGTCGGCGTTACAAAAACAGCCTTTTTGAGCCAATACAACATATTCCCTTGGTCCTTTTGACAAGGAAACTAGTTTTTCTGGTAACCATATCCTCTGCAAGAAGGGTATCAGAGTTGGCTGCTCTTTCTTGTAAAGAACCATATTATTATTCACAAGGATAAGGTAGTATTGCATCCTCATCCTAACTTTCTACCGAAGGTAGTGTCCGGTTCTCTAAACCAGGATGTTGTTCTACCTACATTTTTTTCCAATACCCTGTTCTATGGAAAAAAAAATCACTACATTCTCTTGATGTGGTGAGAGCAGTCAAGGTCTACTTAAAGGCGACTGCTCAGATTCGAAATACTGATGTTTTGTTTGTATTGAAGGTCCTAAAAGAGGACAGGCAGCATCGAAATCTACTATTTCTAAATGGATTCGACAAGTAATCATTCTAGTTTATGGTTTAAAGAGGTAGATTTCACCCTCTCAAATCAAAGCGCACTCCTCCAGGGCTGTTAGTGCTTCAGGGGCAGTGCATCACCAAGCCTCCATTGCTCAAATCTGCAAGGCTGCAACTTGGTCTTCAGTCTATACATTTACTAGATTCTATCAGGTGGATGTAAAAAGACATGAGGATGTCGCCTTTGGGCGCAGTGTGCTGCAGGCAGCAGTATAAGTCCTCTGATCTCATGTTGCCCTACTTTTGTTGTGTTTCCCTCCCCTCAGTTGGCATTGCTCTGGGACATCCCACATAGTAATTACTATGGCTCTGTGTCCCATGATGTACGATTAAGAAAATAGGATTTTTATAACAGCTTACCTGTAAAATCCTTTTCTTTGAAGTACATCACGGGACACAGAGGTCCCTCCCCTCTGTCTGGTATACACGTGTATTGCTTTGCTACAAAAACTGAGGTACTCCCAGTAGTGGGAGGGGTTATATAGGGAGGCAACTTCCTGTTTAAGGTGTGCCAGTGTCCATCACCTGAAGGTGGCCTATAACAAACATAGTAATTACTATGGCTCTGTGTCTCATGATGTACTTCAAAGAAAAGGATTTTACAGGTAAGCTGTTATAGAAATCCTATTTTGCAGATCCTTAGAGAGTTCTTTGCGATGAGGTGCCATGTTGAACTTCCAGTGACCAGTATGAGAGAGTGAGAGTGATAACACCAAATTTAACACACTTGCTCCCCATTCATACCTGAGACCTTGTAACACTATCAAGTCACATGACACCAGGGAGGGAAAATGGCTAATTGGGCCCAATTTGGACATTTTCACTTAGGGGTGTACTCACTTTTGTTGCCAGCGGTTTAGACATGTGATCACCAGTAGGGGTTCTAAATATCGGTGACATGCCTCTCAAAACTGTGCCCCAGACGACGTCATCGTGTGACGAAACGCGCGTCGGGAGGAGCTGACGTGCTGACGTCTCGCGTGTTCAGGTGGTGGACGGGCGATCGCTTTAGCCGGCCGGCTTATGTTATTTCATGCTTAATTCTTTTATACCATGTAAGTGTGTTTTCTACTTTTAATTAATAAATTAGTCTACTGGATTACGCTATGTCGATTCCTTTTTTCTCTTGGGGACTCCTTGAGTAACCTGTGTTCCGGTGCTCTGGAAGTGTCTGTGAAAAGCTTTACGGGGACGACTCCTCTATGTGGTGTGGTGGATCATCGCCTCCATTCATCCCTTCTTTTTAAAGGCCCCGACCGGGTTAAGGTCACAAGCTTATTTGAGCTTGCCTTGTGGTAAGCATATATATTTACTGGTGTTACCACAGTGGTGCGGTGGAGGACTCATTTGTTTACCCAGCAATATCACTTGGGAGATACTATCACAGGATTATATAATTCCTCATTTATATCTAAATGGACTTGATGACGCCCTTTTAGAGTTGTTTTCTTATGTTTATTTAACCCATTTAGTTTATGGGCTGTTGTGTATTCACATATATTTAATCATATATGTCACTTTATATATCATTTCTGGTGTACGTTTTTTAGGTAATTAGCGCTGCTACTTATTGATAGTTGGTTTGTTGGGTGTGTATCTCACTTGTAGCGGCAGCTTTTTTGGATATATATATTTTTTTCAATTATAATATTATTTTTTCAATATTTGGTATTATTCACTTTATAATTTATCACAGCGCGGTATTTACTGTTTATATTCTCTCAAAACTGGTGTCATTGAGGAAGGGGGGCAGTTTTACTGCCATGACCACCAATGACACCAGTGGTAATGGTTATTACTGCATCCACTGACACTGATGCTGGGGGTTATTGTTGCGTCCACTGATACCAATTATTGAGGATTACATCGTTTTTACTTTGTAAGTTGCTACATTTTTTTAAATAAATATCTCTACTTATTACACTATGGAGCCTCTTTTTCTTTCTCCATTATCAATCTGAGAAACACCCGAGGACGTTCTACAAACACGGGAGAGAGTCTGCTGCGGCCGTTGCTGGATCTGTGTTCCCCGAGGGCTGTGGCAACCACTGGATATTATCACACCGCCTGTCGATACATACTCAATTCGGCCCATTGGGGGCTGCAACTTCAGGTGAGAGGCTGGGGAAACCATTGCTACACCCCTGGAACAAGATTTGATCTACTTATGAGATACCAGGCACTCGCACTTCTACACCATTCTTTAGAAGATTGCACTGGGCAGACATCGTGAATCGCACTACATGCATCTTTGAACTGTTTTTTTTCTGGACATTTTTTAGTTCATATTTGCATTAGTTTCCACCTCTGTAGCACACCGCTATTTATGCACTTGCACTTTTTTCTTAGCGATTTGTGGATGTTGCTATTTAGTCACACCTTATGCGTTTTTGGATTGCATTTTTGATTTTTTTCATTTTTTATTTTTCTTTCTTGGTCACTTCAGTATGGAGTAGCTCATTGAGTTTTTTTTGCCACAATATTTGTTATTTCTTATGGTTGTTATTCACCCCACTGTTTGGTGACACTTCAGCACTATCAGTGTACACTTTGATCACTGTGTCAGTATTGTTGCACATTGTTACTTATGTACTAGTGCACTTTTATTTCTTGAAGATCCTGGATTTAGTCATTAAGTCGCACTGTATACGTTTTTTGGATCGTATTTATTTTATTTATTTTGGTTATTTCATTATGTATTAGCACACATATGTTTGCTACCCCTTTTGATATGTTCTTATGTCTTTTTATGCACACTGCACTTTAGGATTTTATTCACATTCACTGCTTGATTATATGTTTACATTGTCAGTGTCTTTGTGCTAGCATTTTTGGACTTTTATTCCGTCATTTAGTTACCACTCTCCTTAGGATTATTAGTTATTGCATTATCAGTGATATTTCTTCATCCTTTGAGTTTTGTGGGTACACTCTTTTATGTAGGCGGCTTCCCCTGGCTTGTTGGTGAGGTTGGTCTTTTGCGCATTAGATTTTATTATTATTGCGTCCAATGACACCGATGTTCGGAACTAATATTGCACTCACTAACACCAATGTAGGGGGTTATTATTGTGTCCATTGACACCAATGTTTGGGGCTATTATTGCATCCACTGACACCAATGCGGGGGGGTTATTATTGTGTCCATGGTAATTGGAAATTTGTCAAAAATTATGGAATATAGGAAATCCGCCCACTCCTATACTCCAAATGCTGCGCTAATGGAAATGAAGCCTCAATTGAGCAGCCACTTTAATATATGTGAGTATGTAAGCAAAAATTCGATTCACCATAAAACTAGCCCCTACCAATAGTGAAACCAAATAGCAGCGCTAAACCAATTATATTAAATAAATAAGTGGAAAACTACATAAACAATATAGAAGTTATAAATATAGATATTGTAATGATGATAAATCCACAAACACAGTGTACCAAATGATATAAACTGTGTCCTAAAAAAAGTGTGTATGATCAATTATGTGAAATAAGTGATCCGTAAACACAATAAATAATGTGATAAATATGTGAAGACCTTTAAATAGACAGCCAAAAATGTGAAAAGTCCAAAAAATGGTGATAAGCAAATAGTGATAAATATATATATTCCTTTTGACATTAAATCTGTGACGTGATATAATGAAGATCTTCAATAAATTAATCTTCCACCACACCTCTGTGACTGTGATTCCACTCCCCTTAGGCGAACAAACTCACCAGCTCCTATTGCCTCACACTCTTGTCTTTGGCTGAATGGCTTTAACCCACACAGAAAGGGGGTAAGATAATGACCTCCAGTGGTCCAACGTATAGCATCCAGGGCCGGACTGGCCTACCGGGATACCAGGAAATCCCCCGGTGGGCCCGCTGTCTGGCTGCCCCTGGGGTCGCTGTGAGGGCAGTGGCGCTTGAAAGATATATGGCTGCGGGGCCGGGCTGACATGCAACTGCGCAGGCGCCATCGCTGTTCTCGGAAATGCGGGCTCGGATTGTTCTCGGAAGTGTGTACGGGCTTTCCCGAGCTAGCCGTGCTCGGGAAAGCCTGTACACACTCGGCAATTCCCGGAAATGCAGGCGCATGCGCAGTGACACGATGGTGCAGAGCGGCGCCATTTTTAAAAGTAAAGCAGTTACAGCGCTCGCCGCTCAGTGAGTACTCACCTGGTGGCCTCTTCCTATGTCCCCCCTACAGCCTCTGACCTCCTGCCCCCCCTGACCTCCTGTCATCCCCTCCGCAGCCTCTGACCTCCTGTCCCCCCCTGCAGCCTCTGACCTCCTGTCCCCCCCTGCAGCCTCTGACTTCCTGTCCCCCCCTGCAGCCTCTGACCTCCTGTCATCCCCCCGCAGTCTCTGACCTCCTGCCCCCCCCCCGCAGCCTCTGACCTCCTGTCATCCACCCGCAGCCTCTGACCTCCTGTCCCCCCCCTGCAGCCTCTGACCTCCTGTCCCCCCCTGCAGCCTCTGACCTCCTGTCATCCCCCCGCAGTCTCTGACCTCCTGCCCCCCCCCGCAGCCTCTGACCTCCTGTCATCCCCCCGCAGTCTCTGAGCTCCTGTCCCCCACCTGCAGCCTCTGACTTCCTGTCCCCCCCCGCAGCCCCTGACCTCCTGTCATCCCCCTGCAGCCTCTGACCTACTGTTCCCCCCTGCAGCCTTTCACCTCCTGTCCCCCCCTGCAGCCTCTGACCTCCTGTCCCCCCCTGCAGCCTCTGACCTCCTGTCCCCCCCTGCAGCCTCTGACCTCCTGCCCCCCCCCCCTGCAGCCTCTGACTTCCTGTCCCCCCCTACAGCCTCTGACCTCCTGTCATCCCCCCGCAGTCTCTGACCTCCTGTCCCCCCCCTGCAGCCTCTGACCTCCTGTCCCCCCCCTGCAGCCTCTGACCTCCTGTCCCCCCCTGCAGCCTCTGACCTCCTGTCCCCCCCTGCAGCCTCTGACCTCCTGTCCCCCCCGCAGCCTCTGACCTCCTGTCATCCCCCCGCAGTCTCTGAGCTCCTGTCCCCCACCTGCAGCCTCTGAACCCCTGTCCCCCCCTGCAGCCTCTGACCTCCTGTCATCCCCCTGCAGCCTCTGATCTCCTGCCCCTCCCTGCAGCATCTGACCTCCTGTCCCCCCCCTGCAGCCTCTGACCTCCTGTCCCCCCCCTGCAGCCTCTGACCTCCTGTCCCCCCCTGCAGCCTCTGACCTCCTGTCCCCCCCCTGCAACCTCTGACCTCCTGTCCCCCACTGCAGCCTCTGACCTCCTGCCCCCCCTGCAGCCTCTGACCTCCTGCCTCCCCCTGCAGCCTCTGACCTCCTGTCCCCCCCCTGCAGCCTCTGACCTCCTGTCCCCCCCCTGCAGCCTCTGACCTCCTGTCATCCCCCCGCAGCCTCTGACCTCCTGTCCCCCCCTGCAGCCTCTGACCTCCTGTCATCCCCCTGCAGCCTCTGACCTCCTGTCCACCCCCCTCCCCCCCGCAGCCTCTGACCTCTCCTGTCATCCCCCCCGCAGCCTCTGACCTCTCCTGTTGTTCCCTCCGCAGCCTCTGGCCTCCTGTCCGCCCCCCTCCCCTCCGCAGCCTCTGAGCTCCCCTGTACCATCTGCAGCCTCTGACCTCCCCTGTACCATCCGCAGCCTCTGACCTCCCCTGTACCATCCGCAGCCTCTGACCTCCCCTGTACTATCTGCAGCCTCTGACCTCCCCTGTATGATACGCAACCTCTGACCTCTCCTGTTGTTCCCTCCGCAGCCTCTGGCCTCCTGTCCGCCCCCCTCCCCTCCGCAGCCTCTGAGCTCCCCTGTACCATCTGCAGCCTCTGACCTCCCCTGTACCATCCGCAGCCTCTGACCTCCCCTGTACCATCCGCAGCCTCTGACCCCCCTGTACCATCTGCAGCCTCTGACCTCCCCTGTACCATCTGCAGCCTCTGACCTCCCCTGTACCATCTGCAGCCTCTGACCTCCCCTGTACTATCCGCAGCCTCTAACCTCCCCTGTACCATGCGCAGCCTCTGACCTCCCCTGTACCATCTGCAGCCTCTGACCTCCCCTGTACTATCCGCAGCCTCTGACCTCCCCTGTACCATCTGCAGCCTCTGACCTCCCCTGTACCATCTGCAGCCTCTGACCTCCCCTGTACCATCTGCAGCCTCTGACCTCCCCTGTACCATCTGCAGCCTCTGACCTCCCCTGTACCATCCGCAGCCTCTGACCTCCCCTGTACCATCTGCAGCCTCTGACCTCCCCTGTACCATCTGCAGCCTCTGACCTCCCCTGTACCATCCGCAGCCTCTGACCTCGCCTGTACCATCTGCAGCCTCTGACCTCCCCTGTACGATCCTCAGCCTATGACCTCCCCTGTACTATCTGCAGCCTCTGACCTCCCATGTATGATACGCAACCTCTGTCCTCCCCTGTCGTCCCCTCCGCAGCCTCTGACCTCCCCTGTCATCCCCTCCGCAGCCTCTGACCTCCCCTGTACCATCCGCAGCCTCTGACCTCCCCTGTACCATCTGCAGCCTCTGACCTCCCCTGTACCATCTGCAGCCTCTGACCTCCCCTGTACGATCCGCAGCCTCTAACCTCCCCTGTACCATCTGCAGCCTCTGACCTCCCCTGTACCATCTGCAGCCTCTGACCTCCCCTGTACCATCCGCAGCCTCTGAACTCCCCTGTACCATCCACAGCCTCTTACCTCCCCTGTACCATCCGCAGCCTCTGTCCTCCCCTGTACCATCCGCAGCCTCTGACCTCCCCTGTACCATCCGCAGCCTCTGACCTCCCCTGTACCATCTGCAGCCTCTGACCTCCCCTGTACCATCTGCAGCCTCTGACCTCCCCTGTACCATCCACAGCCTCTGACCATCACTTGTCTTATATAACGTCTTCAGTCTGGAGAGGAGTCAAGAGTGGGAGTGCTGCAGGGATGGGGGTCATGGGAGAAGTCAGACATGTATGGAATGTGGAGAGGAAACTAGAACCAGAGCCACCGAGCTGGAGCCGACTGACTGAGCCCTGTACGGTGCACCTGAGAGGAGGTCAGTAAAAGCGCCGCCAGGCCAGCCTGGGGGGGGGGGGGTCACTACAATATTGTAAGGGGGCACTGATATAAAGGTTTACCCCTTATATCAGTAAACCCCCTTACTTTAGTGTTTTCTTTCCGCAGAAGGTGGTCTCTGGTCACCAGAGTCCTCCCCACATTCCCAGAGTTCCCCTTTACATCATAGCCTGCAGGATTACACCTTACAGTGCAAGGGGGAACTCTGATGTAAAGGGGAATGCAGTGGACTCTGATATAAGTGGGGTCTCTGGTCACCAGTGCCCCCCTTTTATATCAGAGTTCCCGCTTAAATCATGATCTGCAATGTTCCCCTTTATGTCAGAGTTCCCTTGCACTGTAAAGGGGAATCCTCCTGATGTATGGGGGGAACTCTGTGTTGGGTTATATTAATCTGACTTTCATGTAAATGGAGAAATATGGTTTTTGACTTTTGTTTAACTTAACACATTGCTAATAGCAGTTTATAGCTTAAATATTGATATTTGCACTGAAAACTGCCATTTACGGCACCTTTTTTTTGCAGTGTCAATAAAAAATGTGCCAGTAAATGCCATGATTTTTGCCAGAAAAAAAATTGCTGCTGTTTGTAAATTCCATGTCTCTCTTATCTATATATAATACACTCTTCAAATGTGCTTTAAAATGTATGGTTTTCCCTTTTGTAACCAAGAAAATAACGACGTTATGCGATTGGGCTGGTATAAAAATGCTATGGAGCTGGTATGAAATTATTTCCAGGGCTGGTTTTTATTCCCAGTCCGGCCCTGATAGCATCCAGAGTTTTCAACAAAAGTGCTCTCTGCATGTATAACATGTAAAAAAGAAGTAATCCAATAGTGTAGTACCGTAATGAAATTTATTTAAAATAACACTCTCTTCCACCATTAAACTCACATCTAAAAATATTACATCAAGCAGAGAAACACAGCACAGCAGATTGTCACAGCAGAAAAAACTCCAAACGAAAGAACCAGTGTATGGTGGTCACGGCGGACCCAAGGAGTGCGGTCTTTGATGGCTGTACGGCAATCGAAAACGTGTGACGTAGTACGCTGTGACGGAGATCGCCATACTAGAAAGTGGGGAAGCGGTTCCGATGGACGGGTGAGACTGTCATCAAAGACCGCACTCCTTGGGTCCGCCGTGACCACCATACGCTGATTCTTTCGTTTGGAGTTTTTTCTGCTGTGACAATCTGCTGTGCTGTGTTTCTCTGCCTGATGTGATTTTTTTAGATGTGAGTTTAATGGTGGAAGAGAGTGTTATTTTAAATAAATTTCATTATGGTACTACACTATTGGATTACTTCTTTTTTACATGTGGAGAGAGCACTTTTGTTGAAAACTCTGAATGCTATACGTTGGACCACTGGAGGTCATTATCTTACCCCTTTTCTGTGTGGGTTAAAGCCATTCAGCCAAAGACAAGAGTGTGAGGCAATAGGAGCTGGTGAGTTTGTTCGCCTAAGGGGAGTGGAATCACAGTCACAGAGGTGTGGTGGAAGATTAATTTATTGAAGATCTTCATTATATCACGTCATGGATTTAACGGATGTCAAAAGGAATATATATATTTATCACTATTTGCTTATCACCATTTTTTGGACTTTTCACATTTTTGGCTGTCTATTTAACTGGAAATTTGCAAGATTTTTTGGGATATTGTGGCTTTCTCCTCTGTTCATGCGAATGGTTGGCCTTAGTGAATCCCCTCCAGGTTTTCCATGCGGGTGTCGATGGCGGCTCCAGTGTGATGGATGAATGATGTCAGCGTTTTTATTTTAACTACATTACGGTTGTGTTAACACTAATAATAAAGTAGTTATACTTTGGATAATGACTCCCTTGTTACGCACCCCTGAAGAACGAAAACTATTTTCTGAAACATTGAAAAAAAGAGAACGATTGTTTGAGACGTTATATGAGGTCATGACCAAAAAGAGCCATACCTGCATCCCTATCTATGGAGAAATATGGGGGAGGGGGGAAAAAGGGAGCAAGTGGGACTTTATATGAAGCACATAGTCACAGGGAAAACAACTATCAGTATATGTATAAATATAAATACGTTTATTGTAGTACAAATAGACTATGTATAACAAAGTAGAAAACAATAATTGATAATAACGATTATATGCATAACCCATTAAATTCATATATATACACGTACATGTTGAGTATTAACATATTGCAGCAATATCTACAGATATGAAGATCAACTCCAAGCTCTCTAATCCGCATTAGGTGTAATAGGAGAGAAACCCTAAATTGGTGGTATCTCCATTCTAAAACCACAAGTAAGTGTAAATTGGGGCATAACATTTGTAGAGAACATGTAAGTACAAACACGGCTATTAATTAGCTCGACTCGTTACCGGTGGGCCTTATATTCCTAGCGTCACACCGTGCCTCCTATACACAGCAGACCTGTTTGTAAGTACTACTATGGGATTGGTTCCATTCGTTATTTCCTCTGATATATGCTAACTACTTATGGGCATTTTTGTACTTCGTTTTAGATTCATACCACGTGCCTGCTCCTGAAGAGTGGTAACATCAAACCATGAAACGCGTTGAGATAATTTATAGCCGTGTTTGTACTGACATGTTCGCTACAAATATTATGCCCCAATTTACACTTACTTGTTTTTTTAGGATTGAGATACCACCAATTTAGGGTTTCTCTCCTATCATACCTAATGCGGATTAGAGAGCTTGGAGTTCATCTTAATATCTGTAGATATTTCTGCAATATGTTAATACTTAACATGTACGTGCGTATATATATGAATTTTAATGGGTTATGCATTACAACTATCAATTGTTTTTTTACTTTGTTATGATGTGAATGTACAATGTATATGTAAAGCGCTGCGTAAATTGATGGCGCTATATAAGTACCTGAAATAAAATAAAATAAATATACAGTCCATTTGTAGTATAATAAACATATTTATACTTATTCATATACCGATAGTTGTTTTCCCTGCGACTGTGTGCTTCATATAAAGTCCCACTTGCCCCCTTTTTTCTCCCCCCCCCACCATATTTCTCCAATTTTCTGTACAGGTTGGGTACTCCTCACCCGCAGAATACCATTGGGTGGAGGATACAGAGAGGACTTGTACCATTCGCACATTGTGATACATTTATATTATGCACAGACGTTTCTTTTTTTTAGAGAATGTTTTTATTGAATTTTTTGTAATAAATAAAGAACTATGTTTTACATATTACACAGTCTTGTCTGATATTGCCTTTAAAATACCAATATACATGGGGGACATTTCTTCTTTCCATAATATTCTATCCACTGACACTAATGCTGGGGGTATTTTTGCCCTCACTGACATCAATGCTGGGGGTCATTTTACTTCACCTTCTACAATGTGCATTATGCATTATACACATTACAAAAAAAATATAGTAGGGCCTAAATGGTATTGAGATATACTGCATATATAATAATTGTCTACAGAGTTTGGGCTTTTTAAAAGAGGAAAATCCTGAAAACCCTGAAAAATAAAAAATCAGCAGCTACAAATGCTGTAGCTGCTGACTTTTAATAAACATGCACTTACCTGTCCAGGGATTCATAGGATGCATGTTGTAAAACATTCCACTAGGTGGCACAATTGTACCATTCCGTTCCAATTCACAAGACGCTTTGAAATGTAGCAGAGTTGTTTTCAGGTATGCATCTAACAGGTCAGAGAGGCTTTTATAACTACTACTGTTACTCAAGGCAAGAAAAAAACAAAAAAACAGATAATTGGACTTTACCGGTACAGAGAGGACAGACACATAAATGAATAAAAAATTTACATGAAGTTTATTACAAATTTAAAAATCACAGATTAAAATATTCAAAAAATTGGTCCCCTGTCGGACCCTTGTAAACCACATATGCTATTCAAATATTTGCTCTTCTTCCTGATATGGCCATTTCAGCACCACAGGGCAGCAGCTACAGAGAACAGCTGCAGCCAGTGTTTCTCTCACAATTCTTAGCCAAGCACCTGGTTGCTCATGTTAGAATCTGAGTGTACAATCTCCTTCAGATCTACCAACAAGTATCTAGTAAAGAGGACTGCCTGACTGGATCCAAATTAAATGCATTGCTTAGCAGGTCTTCATATTATAGTTTTGGTAAACTAGAAAGGAAAATGTACAATCAGATTGCACAACGTAAATTGTAAAGTGTATGGTAAGCTTTAGATTTATTAACATCAATTGATTTAAAATATCAAGTATACCATAGCTCTTTTTTTGTTTTTCGTTTTTTTTTTGTTTTTGTTTTTTTTTGCAGCATGTCTTTTACCATTGTTTCCAGAATTCTTTTTTGTCCAGTGCTCTATTGTTCACTGATGCACCTCACCACTACTAGTGTAGAGCAAGTATTGCCTGTTGTTTCTGGTTATATGCTCTGCTTTATGTGTACTACAATTCCCATAGAGCAGAATGTGTCTGCAGGTAGGTGGATGTGTTGTCCATTTCAGGGGTGAGCAGGAAAAGGTGACTATATTCACAAACACAAGGGGGTCATGGAGAATGAACGTAGCCACCGTAGAACAGGTAGTCTGAGAACAGCAGAAAAAAAGCTTGTATAGGAGAGATAAAACAAAGGAAGAGAGAGATAGAAGGTACATTCTACTTATATTTAGAAATGTTGCATTTGATTTGTTTTATAACAATGTTTAGCATTTTCTTTAAATAATAAAGGTCTTCTTGAATTTTCCAAGTATTCTGATATGTCAAGCCAGTCATGACAATATCTGTGTCCTGATTTAACCACTTCCAGCCCGGGCCTTTTCTGGCACTCCTCGCCTACCTGTAAAAATCATAATTTTTTTGCTAGAAAATTACTCAGAACCCTCAAACATTATATATATATATATATATATATATATATATATATATATATATATATATATATATATATATAAAATTTTAGCAGAGATCCTAGGGAATTAAATAGTGTTTGTTGCAATTTTTTATGTCACACAGTATTTGCGCAGCAGTTTTTTAAACACAATTTTTTAGGGAAAAAAAACACTTTCACAGATTAAAAAAAAAACACAAAACACTAAAGTTAGCCCAATTTTTTTGTATAATGTGAAAGATGATGTTACGCCGAGTAAATAGATACCTAACATGTCACACTTTAAAACTGCACACACTTCAGTACTTAAAAATCTCCATAGGCTACGCTTTAAAAATGTTAACAGGTTACCAGTTTAGAGTTACAGAGAAGGTCTTGCACTAGAATTATTGCTCTCGCTCTAACGTTCATGACGATACCTCACATGTGTGGTTTGAATGGCGTTTGCATACGCAGCCGCGACCTAGGTATGCTTTCGTTTCTGCGTGTGAGCACAAGGGAATGGGGGGGGGGTGTTTAAAACTTTTTATCACATTTATTCCTATTACAAGGAATGTAAACATCCCTTGTAATAGGAATAGGGCATCAATGGTTTTCTTTAGGGAGAGATCTGGGGTTTATCAGTCCCTACATTTCTCCTCTATGCTGGAAAGCCTGAGATAAAAAGAACAAACATAAACAATCTCAGACTTGCCAGAAAAAAAAAAAAAACGCGGTGTGTACATCTCTCGGCGCCAGAATAAAGTCACTTGTGGCCTCCGAGGGCTATAGAGATGGCCGGGGACCATCTGGTCCACGGTCAGCTCCATGGTAAACCACCGCCTTCCAGCTCCCCGATCAGAAGAGGCTAGCCAGGAGAAGCACTGGAGGACGACGGGAGGGGAAACCGCCTGCAAAACCAATCAAGCGGCTGAACAGCCACTATTAATGCTTTTACATTGCAGGGAATCGCCGGGTGAAAAAAAACGATATCTGAACAGCAGCTGCAGGCATCATTCAGATCTCTCCACTTCAACCTAAGGGCGTCATATGACGTCTACCTAAGGTTAAGCGTTTTTAAAGTACAGCCCGAAGCAAAAGAAAAAATACAGCGTAGGGCTGGCATGAAGAGGGACACAGGGAGCCGGGCAAGTCAGGGCTAAAGTTGGTTGTTAGGCAACATGGGGCTGCAGGGGATTGGGCAGTCAGCTTGGGGGAGGGACTGCAGTAAGCTGAGAGTGAGAGAGGAAGGGGAAACCGGACATCCGGTAAACACACGAGGAGGAGAAGCATTCCCGCCCACCCTACATCGGATTGGGTCGTTCTCTGCTTCTTTGTTTGTGGTGTTGGTTCGTCTTTCTTTTTCTTACAGGGTATGTGCAGTTGGGTCTTTGGAGGCATTTTTAAATACCGGCTGTGTATTAGATGCTTGGGACCCATCCAAGGTATGGGCAGGGCCATCTTTAAGACAGGGCAAAAGGGGCAGCTGCCCTGGGCCCTGTCATTGTTGTGGGGCCCAAAGCAGCTGTCTCATACTTGTCAACTTTCCCAGTTTAAATTACCTCGTCTCTTGAGGTTTTAGTCTCATGCTGTGTCCCAATATCTCAGTGTGAAGTTCTGTTATTAATGCTGCCCATCTCTGTCTTGTTGTGTACAGATGACTCCCCTGCAGACCCTGTGTTTACATGTAAATACCGGCATTGATATGTAAATAGCAGCGACATTCATATGTAAATAGTGGCAGCATTCTATGTAAACAGAGGTGTAATTCAAATGTATATCATGCCCCCCTGAGGTCATATTCACCATTACCTATACTGAATGCTGCCCACTGGGGAGATAAAGGGGCATGCTTGAACTTCCTGCATACAACTGTGGTCATTAAGCCTACCATCAGCCTGTTCTGCAAAGGTAAGCAAATTAGTGGGGAGAGGGTAGTGTGTGGTGTGCAGAGGTAGGCAGAGAAGGAATTACAGTTTGGGGTGCACAGGTGAGCAAGGTCCAGTCCATGGTGTGCAGCCAGTGAGGAGATGATGTGCTGTAACCTCTAGCAACCAATTAGTAAGCAGTAATGATGTGCAGTAACCAATCAGTGAGCAGTATTGATGTGCAGTAATCTCTAGCAACCAATCAACATGCAGAAATCATGTGCTGTAACCTCTAGCAACTAATCAGTGAGCCGAAATGTGTGCTGTAACCTCTAGCAACCAGTCAGTGGCAACCAATCGCAATCACTGTCTGATCTGATTCAGTAAACTGATTTTGAGTCTAGCTGATATTTATTTTATGTCTCAGAACAGGTGGAGAGCAAAACTGCATGGGGGGCCCCATGAAAATTTTTGCCCAGGGTCCAATCAATATTAAAGACAGCCCTGGGTATGGGTCCCCAGTGGAATGCCAGTTATGGGATTAACTGGTAGTTACAATGGTGTATCTGCAAAATGTGGTTCGTCCCCAAGCCGGTGCAATGCGACAGGGACTGTGGGAAGTAGTTACAAACAGGTACAAGAAAAATGTTAATACTTAGTGCCCCCAAGGATCGGTAACCAAAAAAGTGTTATGTTTTGTTTGGTATTATTGGTTTACTTAATTGTTACATTTTAATAAAGGGGCCAAAAACGGCCTCGGTGTCAGTGTATTTTTGGCAATCTTAGAGGGGATGGGGGTACAGTATTCCAGGATAAAAAGAGTCAGGATACATCTGGGGTACCTTTTTCATGATAATTGAGACCTAATATAATATTTTTCACCACGTAGGAGTAAACAAAGCTGTCAATGGTTGCCTTAAAACTCTACATAATTTTGCCTTTACTTATTAGAACAAACAGTCTGGCAAGGAACAATGTATAAACTGCTCACCAATCCCATTGCTCCAATAACTCTAAAATGATAAAGTTGCAGTCAGATGGGTTGCTGTGCGATGCTACGTCGCTGCCCTTCATATTAACTAAAATGCTAAATAAAGCTAAAACTAAATGTACCGTATTTGCTTTTTAATACCCTGTTTCCCCGAAAATAAGACCTAGCGTGATTGTCAGTGATGGCTGCAATATAAGCCCTACCCCCCAAATAAGCCCTACTCTGTTTCCCCAAAAATAAGCCCTACACTGAAAATAAGACCTACAAGACCTAAGACCTACTTTAACTAGGGCTTATTTAGGGGGTAGGGCTTATATTGCAGCCATCACTGAGGATCACGCTAGGTCTTATTTTCGGGGAAACAGGGTAGATGGCAGTATGCTAAAACATTACTGTAACTGACAGATTCATTTAAATATATCAGTCAGCAAAATGAACCATAAAAAACAGAAACACTAATGGGGGATCTTAACGAGAAAGGCACATTAGAATGACTGCTAGTTTGTCATCTCACACAGTTGGTGTACTAATTATGTGTATAAACGGTGTGCCTTTAGGCACCTCTTTACCGATAAGTAAACTGTTTAAAGTTTTATAGCAATATTGCTTGTAGGTTCTTCCCTTTGTGGAAAGTCACACAAACATCTGCGGACTAGACACATGAAATCTCGGTCCTTTGATTTATGCTTTCTATTGATGTGAAATCTTTTGGTCTGAAAAGTGACATGTTTTATGAACTCTTTACAAGTTTGCCCTTTACATTTGTGGTTAGACTGTGCAGCATTTTCCAGAAATTCACTGTAAGCAAGGACCATCTCAGGGTTTTCTGGTCTAGCTGACCACAATTACAAAACACAACAAAATAAATAGATTTTAATGTATTATGCAGGGTTGCTAATCTAAAATATAGCCTATACAGACTAATTCCAAAAAACTGGGTCTAGCTCAATTTATGTTCTCATTGATTGATTGATTAACTGATTCATCATTTGATTTATGGGGCAGAGTTAAAGCAAATCTCACACCGCTTCCAACCTGAAAATTGTAGATTTTGTACTGCAAATAAGTTTTAATACCTCCCCAATCTGTAGAACAAACACTGGAGCAACATTTGAAAACAGGTCCCCCCATGAGTTGGTCTTTTCAGCTTTTAAGGTTGCTAATTATGAAAAAAAAAAAAATCAGGTTTATACTCTTTTTTTTGGGAAGCCTTATGTACAGGTGCAGTAATGTTGGGAAGGCCCCCTATCATGCAGGTTGTTAGGAAAATACTTGGAGCTACAGGTGGCATATTGCTTAGCAGTGATGGTGTGCCGAAGCACCACCACGCCTCACTAGTGTCCAGTGCAGTCAGTCAATCGTTCTCTTTGCAGGCCATAGGCCTAGAATTACTATGGCAGTCCAGATAAAATTACCATTTGATCAAGACTACAGCTGGGGCCAGTCACTGCTTTCACAGACTCATGGAATTGATCATCACTTCTATCGCCAAACCTGCTGTCCACAGTAGTGCTCAGTTATAGTCCAGGCCTCAGTGTCAGTGGGTCATCATGGAACCTTTGGTTTGTGTCTTTAACTGTTTGCAGACTTTAAGCAATTGCACTCACTCTGTCTGCAATTAATCACAATCAGCATTATGCAGAAGCAAAATAGCTTTCTTCCAACTCTAAATGTACTGTTTGCAGCAAGTCTAATTGTACTGTTTGCAGCAAGTCTAAATGTACTGTTTGCAGCAAGTTTGTAGCCAGCCTGAGCTCTGTTTGTCTCCACTATCTGAGTTTGTTGGATTCCAATGACATTGTTGTCTTCTGCCTTTCAGTAGGTAGAGTAATAAGCTACATGTTTGGGTTATGAACATTAATTTCACCTTAGTTAATCATTTAGGGACCTATGCCAGTGATGTGGGATGGGTAAGAGAATAAATATTTGGGAAAACCTTCTAGAAAGGTGTCTGTCCTCTCAGGCTTTACGTTTAGAGGATGTAGCGTTAGAAGGTCCCATGCTGCCTGGGCCTTAAGGGTATAACTTTTGAGAGGTTTAGTTCTTGCTTCTTGGACTCTTATGCCTGGGTGAGGAAGCAGATACAGACTTGACCTGTACTATAGCTTTCATTCATGAAAAGGATTTTTTGAATGTAGGAGGTTGAACTTTCATTCATCTGCCTGTTTTACATTCATAATAGCTTTTCCTTTGCTGGAAGCTATATTACTGTTTTAATAAATGGAGAAGAGGGGCGGAAAGGGCAGACATAGTCTGTGCTATTGACAAGTGCCTATGACAGGCCAAGTGGCTATATGGCCCTCCCAGCACCAGGAGATTACTAGTGTGATAGTATGGGGGGCAGAGAGCTGAAGATTTCAAAAAGGGAGCAGCCACCAGTTCAAGGGAGACTTCTCATTGAATGTAAGTACCATCCCGTGTGCTCATTAAAAAAAAAAATTAGGCTTTAAATGTAGCAGTCCTTCTGGCCTACTGAATCAGCAATAGCTTGTGGCAGATATACTACAAGATAATACAAAGTGCTACTGAGTGGAGGGAATTTTGCTGCTGTTTTTGGGTATGCTGTACCCCTTATCCTTACTCCCCCGGAGATCTGACCAAAAAAATGTTCCAAAAGAAGATTTCCAGAGTGGAAGTCTTTCTGTCCATTGCCATCAGTGGATTGATAACTGTCTGGTTGCAGTTACAGGGCAAATCACCACTAAGGAATTCTAAGAGAGCCTGTTAATTGAAGCAGCTCCATCAGGGGCATTTATAGCGCTTAGCCCTGAAGGAGCTTCTGGATGTATTGGGTCCCCTGTTCCTGTGCCCATGACTCTGCAAACAGCACCACACACACACTAACACCCCTGGCTGACCAATAAACAACAAAGGAACATAATGGGTAGCAAGTTCTAATGCAAATATTAAACAGTGGCAATCACAATGACATGTATAAAGCACATCCCCTTCTGCACTCTATTCTGGGTAATCCTAACTGAAGGTGAAAATATAACACATTGTCAGCGCAGCAGTCAGTAGTAGCTTGCTCTACTCCTTCTGCTGGCCTGTGTGTTAGGGGCCCAAAATGTTTTGTTGGAGCACATGGGGTAGTGTTCCTTGAAGAACTGATGCAGGCAATAATATAGCGTTCCTTTGCAGGCAACTCCATACCTCTGTTACAAAGATGTAGTGCAAGGTTGGCCAGCGGCCTCTCACAAGCTCCCTGTCAGCATTAGACAAGGTGTCCCTTTCTGCCAATGTCTTCAGCGTCTTCCTCCTTAGCTAGACAGCCAACTCCCCAGCTTTCAGAGTTCAGTCCACTTCTCCAGAATGGCGGCCACTCTATCTCTACAGTTCTCAGGTACTGCCATCCACTCACTGCCTCTGTTTCTCTCCCCAGCTGCAGCAAGTCTATCTCAGTATCTCTGCACAATGCCACTTCTTCCTCTTTTTATCTTGGGAAAATACATAAAAATACTTCCCTTCCTTCACACCACAGTGTAACTGGGAGTTGAAGTCCAAGAACAAACTATATTACAGGTTAAGTCTCTTTTATGCTCTACATTTCCCACATTCCTTCACATCTTTTCCCAGAATCTCCAGCAGTCCATGCCCTCAGTTCACCCCCCCAGTGGATGGACAGCAGCTTAACACTAGCTGCTCTGTTTTCTGTGGCAAGAGCCAGTCCTGAAGCCATACCCGTAAGCTGTCTCTGAATCCTTTCCCCAAATATGAGCAAAAGCTGCATTGTACACAGGAAACTGGCAGTCAGGTCCAAAAAGCTGCTCCTCTCTCTGCCAGCATTGCAGTCTGGGGCTACACATATATAATGATGCAAAGGTACAATAGAGAATTCAGGCTGCCAGATGAATGTCATGAGCCTCCGTTCACCAAAACTCATTTTGCCTTCAACCACTTGCCATCCCACCCATAGAACTTGTACTGCGAGTGGGTGGCACAGCCAGGCATAGCAATATACATGTACAATGCCTGGCACATGCACCCTGGAGCACCCCCTGGGGCTTGCAGCGCACCACTCCTGTGAACGCTGTGTCCACCGGACACAGCAAATTACTGTTACTGGTACCGAGCTGCTTTGAGTAGCTGGGGTACCACATGACTGCTATGCGAACACATAATCAAAATGTAAACAAAACTGTTATGAATGATGCTGTGATTGGCCCACAGCTATCACATGGTACCTGGGCCAATCACAGCACCCTGTACCATGTGATTAGCTGTAGTCAAACACAGATCACAATATTATTCAAGCTGTCATGAATAAAAGCCATTCATGATGGCTAAAACTATTGCATATAACTTCACTGTTATAAGTAATCACTGTTATATCATATGAACTACTCTGATGCCATGTAGAAAAATAGTAAAAAAAAAGAAAACAAAATGTTAAAAGATGAAAAAAATGTTTAAAAAAATTGAATAAAAAGTTACTTAATTTTTAAAAATGTTATGCATGCTGTTAACAGTCAGTATCCCTGATCACCACAATGCCAGTCATATTTTGACGCTGTAATGCACTGGTGATAGTATAAAAAAATGTGAAAAAGATACACATTTTGCTTAATTTCTTCATTTTTAAAAAAATTGTGACAAAAAAGCTACAACTTCAAAAAACTTGCAATACCCTGGACTGTCTACTTTCCAAAAAGGGGTAATTCGGGGGTATTTGTACTGTCCGGGCATTTTAAGACCTCAAATAAACAAGATAGACCATGAGTATATCAGAATTGGTCAGTTTTTAAATATATACTTTGTAGATGCTATAACTTTTACAAAAAACAATTAATATACACTTATTGGGATTTTTTTTACAAAAGACATGTAGCAGAATACATTTTGGTCTAAATTTATGAAGAAATTTGATTTTATTGGATCTTTTTTCGCCAAAAAAAATAAAAAATAAAAAACCCAGTGGTGATCAAAAGAAAGCTCTATTTGTATGAAAAAAAAACATATAAATTTAATTTGCGTACAAATTGTTGTATGACCGAACAATTGCGTTAAAGTAGCGAAGTGCTGAATAAAAAAAATGACCTGGTTATGAAAGGGGAAAAACCTTCCGGAGGTCAAGTGGTTAAGGGATCCTGTCAACAACCTAAAATATAGCAGAAAAAAATCAAGTATTTTAAATGCTTACTTGCAGCCTTTTACATTTCCATAAACATGTTATTGACCTAAATTTGTGTTCCTTAATTTACTAGAAAATTGACTCCGGGAAGAGTCAGTTCCTTGGCACAACCTGTTCCTCCTTGCATGTCATAGCCCTCTTTTCCTCTGAGAGTGTCTAATTACTATCTCTGTTGACTCAGCTTCTCAGTGTTTCTGTTGATTGCCCTACAAGTAGCTACTGTGGAAGGAGCAAAGGGGAACACTATAGGCCAGGGGTCTCAAAATGGCGGCCCTCCGACTATTGCAAAACTACAAGTCCCATCATGCCTCTGCCTGTGGGACTCATGCTTGTAACTGTCAGCCTTGCAATACCTCATGGGACTTGTTATTTTGCAACGGCTGGAGGGCCGCCAGTTTGAGACCCCTGCTATAGACTGTGATTTGAGTGAGAGCTTTGGGGTTGCCGGGGCTGCTGGATGGTGGCACCCATCAGCAGTCTAAGGGCATTTGGATGTCTACATATGCATGAAATACGTTACATGCCCATATAAGCCTTTGGAAAAATTGTGAATGGTCTGGTGAAAGGATCTCTTTAACAACTGTTATTTTCTGTAACAAGAGCTGAAAACATAATCTACATGTACAGTAAAGAACTGTAGATTTTGGAAACAGTAAGGGACATCTGCTCCCCATTCCCCATCCTTTCTTCATCATTATAAGTTGTCAAAAGACTGGACAGTGCAGGGCACCTACTGAAAATTGGAAGGGCCTACTGTTTGTTTTTAAAAAATTGTAAAAATAATAAAACGTCATGAAAATATATTATTAAATATTTAATAAAATAAAATTAACATTAGGGTGCCTCTTCAGCATAGTACCCTGCTTAGTCACACATATCTCAAGCTGGCTACAGTTATTCCTTACTAATATGTTCAAAATGAGCCACATACCTCATTACAAGAGGATACTGAAACCAATCACCCCAGCATGACCTTTATGACACATTGTCACGCTTTTAATTGACTGGTACATAATTGCGCAGCAAAATTGATTTTTGTGCTCCGTATAGGTGTGTAGTCATACACTTATTGGAGATCACCATATTCCCAGAAGATGTGTTTGTCAGGAATGCCACATGCTGCTGACCTCCATCGCTTGACATTACTGTAGCTAAAGCAATCCAATTAAATATTAATGTGTTAAAGCAAAGAGCAACTTTCAAAAGTGTTAACCAGACACTGAGTGCTGCTCTGAAGGAGCTTTATGCTTTTCTGGGTTATGTTATTATTACTAATATTATGCAGGTTTTATATAGCGCTGACACTTTGCGCAGTGCTTTACAAAATAAAAGGATACAGTACAGCTACATCATCATAGTTACATAGTTAGTAAGGTTGAATAAAGACACTAGTCCATCCAGTTCAACCTGAGTGAGCACCCCATCCCCGCACATTGCATCCCATCAAGATGCCCATCCACTATATTATTATTATTATTTTTATATATATATATATATATATATATATATATATATATATATATATATATATATATATATATATATATATATATATATATATATATAATATTTAAGGTACCCTTGCAGTGCCATCAATCTACGCAGCGCTCCACACACACCCACACTTGTCCCCACCCCCAAGGGGACCAGGTAATTAGAAGAACCCTGCTCGTGAGAGCTTACAATCTAAAATCTTTCACTGTACATTTTATTAACTTCTGTTTGTAATTCGTTTAAGTTTTACATTGAATAAAGACAATCATAAGATAAAAGTTCTGTTTTAGAATAAGGCTTTAAAATTATGCAGTGTTAATTATATTCTTTAACAGAATGAACACCTTCTTTGCGACACTTTGTTTTATAATGACTGCAGTGTCCTTCACATGAAACAAAGGAAGGCTTATGCGTCTTCAAATACTGTATCCTTATCTCCTATGAATGCCTAAAACGGTACAAATATGCTTCTGGCAATGGTTCTCAAGGCTGTTTTATATAACTAGTTGTAGGTTTTGAAGTGGAATTCAAAGCTAGAACTAACTAAGCTTAATACTGCTCCCTCTACCCTTCTAACGCCTATACTAAATACCCTGTAAAAGAGAAGATGCATATACTTACCTGTTCTCAGGCCACTCCAGTCCGCTCTTTTATTTTCCCGATGTCAGGGCAGGGAGAGGAGAAAGCACCGACGACAGATGGAATGCCTGGGCGGTGATGCCATCCATAGACGTACTATAGGGCATCCATTGTCGGCTGTTCTTCTCCCCTGAAGCTGGCCGCTGGCAAACAATCATGTGACTGGACCGGTGCACTCTGAGAATAGGTAAGTATAAGCATCTTCCTTCTACAGGGTAGTTAGTAGAGAGAGGTCGAACACCCCCCTGTTTGGTTTGCACCAGAGCTCCCGAACAGAGAAAAAGTTCTGACCCGAACGGTGAACCCTATTAAAGTCTATGGGACCCGAACTTGAAAAATCAAAAGTCCCCATTTTGAAGGCTTATATGCAAGTTATTGGCCATAAAAAGGGTATCGGGTCCTGGGTACTCCCCTGGGGGACATATATCAATGCAAACATTTTTTTAAAAAAAGATAGTTTTTACAGGAGCAGTGATTTTGATGATGCGTAACCCCTTAAGGGCCTCCCCGCGCAGATATACTGCGGCAGGGCGGCCCTCCTACGCAAAATTATGCACCTGTACCTGATTTCGTGCACTGGGTCTGGCGCACTTCAACTGTGATTGGAGAGTGGGAGCCAATGAGCAGGTTCGGCGGACACTATGTCCGCCGGGACCCGTTGATCGTTCTCCAGAGAGGGGAAGAGGCCGTTCTGTGAGAGAGGAAGATGGAGATCTTGTGTTTTACCCCAGTCAAAACACCTACCCCACATTTAGAAGGCACTCCTAAGGAACAGATTGAACTCTTTGATCGCCCCTGATTTTAACCCCTTCCCTGCCAGTGTCATATTAGTACAGTGATATTGCATTTTTTTAGCTCTGATCACTGTAATATTGTCACTGGTCCCCAAAAAATTTCACTTAGTGTCCAATTTGTCTACCGCAATATAGCAGTCCTGCTAAAACCGCCAATACTCACCGCCATTACTAGTAAAAAAAAAATAAGTAAATAAAAATTCCATAAATACTGTATATACCATCGTTTGTAGATGCTATAACTTTTGCGCAAACCAATCAATATAAGCTTATTGGGATTTTTCTTACTAAAAATATGTAGCAGAATACATATTGGCCTAAATTGACGAATAAATTAGATATTTTACATTTTTTTGGGGGTATGTTTTATAGCATAGTAACAAATATTGTTTTTTTTTCAAAATTGTCAGTCCTTTTTTTGTTTATAGCGCAAAAAACAAAACAAAAAACACAGAAGTGATCAAATACCACCAAAAGAAAGCTCTATTTGTGGGAAAAAAGACATTAATTTTATTTGGGTACAGCGTCCCATGACCGCGCAATTTGCAGTTAAAGTAATACAGTGTCGTATCGAAAAAAAGGCCTGGTCATGAAGGGGTAAACCTTTCGGGGCTAAAGAAGTTAAAGTGCAACAATAAGAATGAAAAATTATTATAAATATAGTCCCTGAGGGGTCTGCATGTGAAGTGGCGCATCTGTAGCATGTATAGAACATGCTGCAGCAAAAATTAAATTTTTAAAGAAAAAAAATGCATGAAAGTACATTAATATTGCCGGCAATAAACAAATTAAAAAAAAGAAAAAAAAGAAAAAAAAACATTGCGGGCCCCCCCCCATCTGAGTACGCAACCTGGCAGGTAAGGAAACCATACTTGGACCATACTAGGCCACATGCTCTAAACATGGGGGGTGGGTGCTTTGGGGCAAGGGGCCCATCCACATAACCCTGGGCTGTGGATGTGGGAGTCTGCAGGCAGAGGGCTTATTGGAATCAGTCAGCCCCCTTTAACCACTTCAATACAGGGCACTTCCCCCCTTCCTGCCCAGACCAATTTTCAGCTTTCAGCGCTGTCGCATTTTAAATGACAATTGTGCTGTCATGCAATGCTGTATCCAAACAAAGTTTTTATTGTTTTGTTTCCCACAAATAGAGCATTCTCCTGGTGGTAATTGATCACCACTGGGTTTTTTATTTTTTGCTAAACAAATAAAAAAAAGACAATCAATTTAAAAAAAAAGTTTTTCTTTGTTTCTTTTATAACATTTTGTAAATAAGTGCCTCTTCTCCTTCACTGATGGGCACTGATGAGGCTGCACTTACGGGTACTGATAAGGTGGCACTGATGGGCACTAATGATGAGACACTGATGGGCACTGATAGGCGGCACTGATAGGTGGCACTGATATGCAACACTGATGGGCATTAATAGGGGGCACTGATAAGCACTGAAAGGCCACACTGATGGGCACTTATAGGTGGCACTGATGGGCACTGATAGGTGGCACTGATGAACACTGATGGGTGGCACTGATGGGCATTGATAGATGGCACTGATGAGGACGCACTGGCAGGCATTACTGATGGGCACTGATTGGCATCTCTAAATGGGCACTGATGGGCACCTTTAATGAGCACTGATTTCCATCCTTGATGGTCAAGGGTGGGCGTCCCTGGTGGTCATGGGTGGGCATCCCTGGTGGGCGCAGGTGGACATCACTGGTGGGTTCTAGTGGGCATCCTTGGTGGGTCTGCACTGATAATTAGTGCACTGATTATCAGCGCAGACCCCTCCTGTCAGGAGAGCAGCAGATTGACTCTCTTCTACCTGTGCCTTGTCAGCGCAATAAATGGAACTTCATGGTTACGATGTGACCAGCTCTGATTGGACACAGTTGATCACTTACATGGTAAAGAGCCTATATCATAGGCTCTTTACCAAGATCAGAGATGTGGTGTGTCAGCTTGACACACCACACGATCGAGCGTCACGCTGTGCACCCCGCGGGCGCACGCGATCGGCTTATTCTGCTGGACATCATAGGATGTCCAGTCAGGATAATGAAACCACTTTGCGGCTGTCATATTTCTAGATGGCGGGAAGTGGTTAAGAAGGGGGCCCCTAGATCCCAGCCCCCCCATGTGAATGAGTATGGGGTACATAGTACCACCTACCCATTGACCAAAAAAGTGTCAAGAAGTAATAAAAACACAGAGACAGTTATTGACAATTCCTTTATTAACAATAAAAAAACAGCGTCCCCCGATGTTATTCCATCGTCAATCATGACGCCAACGCCACTGCTTGATCTGAAAAAGAAAAGAAAATTGCTCCGCTGTTAACTAAGGCAAACCGCGGAATGCCTGGCTTGCAGTTTGACAGTTCTTATATAGGTAAGAGCGGGGCCACCTGGCGACGTCACCTGGTGGCACTGACCCCTTGTAACGTCACTGACCCAGCATGCACGGGTCTTTGACATCACAAGGTGGGGGGGTGCAACTAGGTGATGTTGCCAGGTGGCTCCGCCCCTTACCTATATAAGAACTGTCAAGCGGGAAGCCAGGCATTCGGCGGCTTGCCTTAGTTGACAGCAAAACTTTTTTTTTTTGGGTCTGACAGTGGCTTCGGCTTTGTTATTGACAATGTTGGAGGACACCATTTTTTTATTTTTTAATAAAGGAATTCTCAAAAACTGTCTCTGTGTTTTTATTACTTTTTGACACTTTTTTGGTGAATGGGTTAGGGGTACTATGTAACCCATACGTATTCACATGGGGGTGGGAATGAGGCCCTTGTCCCCCGAACTTTTGCTTGACCTGAACTGTTTGCCCAACTCCAGTAGCTTGTATAGTTGTTAGAAGGGAGGTGGAAGCATTTTTAAAGTGTTACTAAACCCAGGACCCTGCATTTACTATACCTGGTTTCCCACAGTACACAGAACATGGAAATGCAATTATTTTAGTAAGTATAAACTGCTAAATACCTTTTCTCATCAGCAGTATATAGCAGTTTTGTGACTTCTATCAGTGTCTGGTTAAAGCTTGTAGGAGGAGTTTTCACTCTGATTGTCCTATGAGGCTGCAGGACCCCTGACTCTCTGTCTGCACAGTGCTGATTGGCCCTGTGCTGATCACATGCACCCTCCCAAGAAAAAAAATATTCCAGATGGAAAATAGTATTAATGTATCTTATTAGCAAAAAGAAGGAACTGTCCTTAAAAAACAATAAAATTAATTTAACAGCAACTTAATAAATAAGTCCAACAAGCATCTCTTTGTTAACCAGTCTCCTAATGAATATAAAAAGTTTGTTCTTCTTAGACAAGAGGAATAAACCTTCTTTTCAACACTAGTCTTCACTGGCACTTGAAAGTCTATTTAAAGAACATTTTTTCAAAGTTGGTTGGGTAGAAAACAACAAGTTTCAGTTGACACAAAAGAAAATTATCTTCTTCAGCTCAGGGTCCTTTTGTAAATAGCGTGTAGAGCCGTTTCTCTCAATCAGGGTTTTGTGGAGCCCCGTAGTTCCTCAGAGGTTGCTTGAAGTTCATTGCAAAATTAGCAAATTTTGCCTCTCAATTTTGAAACCACTAAAATCAGTGAACTTTTTAGCAATCCGTAAGGATGGAGAGGGGGGCGGGGGTTAACCACTGACCACAAATGTAAGAAGTGCTCTTCCCACTGATCATAACACTAATGTATCATATGTTGTAGATATATTGTAGATATAGTAATTATTAGCAGGGGCTCACCTGAAACTGGAAAGTTATTTCAAGGGTTCCTCCATGTTGGAAAGGTTGAGAAATTTTGGTGTAGAAAGACCAATATTTAGTTCACTTGTTGGTAGAAAGGATGTTGTTTTAAAAAGGAGCTTACTTGTGTGTGGTGTAACAGCCCAAAAATAGCTGATAAGGTGCATCTATAGCCAAGACTTTTTTTTAATTAAACTCTTGGTGTCGGCCAAACACAAATATGTGGCCTCTCGGCCGCATGCCTGCATTAGTGAAAATACAGCCCTGCGCGCTCCCAGCACAGTTACTGGTGGCCAACGGAAAGCTGACGATCGCTGCTTGTGATCGGCAGCTTTCTGATCATGTGACCTCCATGACAGCCAATCACGGCGGTCACATGATCATAAATTTCACCCTGCCTCCCAGCATCCTAAACCGCTTAAATGGTCGGGAGGCGCTGGCTCTAAGGGATTAAAGGTTAGAACTCATATTAGGCCTAACTGCAATCCAGATTTTCCGTCATGTTTTGTTTTGGGGAAAGCAAACAACAATAAAAGGCTTAAAGGAGTTCTAGCATTTCCCTACTTACCTTAAAAAAAAACAAAAAAAAAACATTTTTACTTCTATCTCTGTTGATGTTTGAGAATTTCTTTTACTTCCTCTATGGTGAAATGGTTGTCCCTGGGACAGTGAGTGAGGAGAAATCTTTAAAACAAAGCCCCAGAAAGCAGTAAAACTTGATAAAGGCTATAATCCTTCCTCACTTTATCAAAAACTAAAAAAAAGTTTTGGCAGTAGATATGGTTTAAGGTCTTATCTGGTTGTTGAGGCAACCAGCTCAACCAACTCTTAGTTTTGTGATGGAAAAAAATATATGACAACATATCATCAAGGTATCACAACATTCTCATTTAAAGAGATAACCTTGCATAAGTACAGTTACTTATTTATTACAAGAGCACATTGTGAGTTCATGGTCAAACCCTTTCAACTGGGATGACAACACTCTCCTCTATGGGACAATTGGATTCAAAAGGACCAAGTGTCCTTTTCCACCCGATGCCATCTGATCCGCCAGACGGATGGGGAATAGGATCACCATCCATATGTTTTTGGCAGGCAGGATCGGATCGGATGGTGGTGGGTGTCCGCTGACATCCACCACTCCATAGAAGAGACTGCAGAGTCCAATCAGGTCCGCCTAAAAAAAACTGACAGGCGGGCCTGATCAGATCGCCCGTGTGAAAAGTGCCTTATGACTTAGCTTGCAGTTATGTTTATATTACAGGTTGACTTCAAGGATTGAATGTGTATTTAAAATTTCTTGCTGATTAAAACTTTATCTGTTAATTTACCACAATAGAGGGCTGCAGCCATTTTTTAAGACATGTTGTTGTTTTGTTTCTTTTTTTTAACCTATGCAATGGGCAGTTTATGTGATTTTATGGGAGCGGTCCATATAGTCCCATGCTATTCCACTGGCCTGCGTTTTTTTTTGGACATTTGAATGAAAGTTGTCAGGGCCATGAAGTCAGGCAAAATCAGACCCAAGTAACATAGTGGAAGTGAATCAGAAAGGCACAAAGTATAAGCTTTTCGGGCTATGTAATAGGCTAGTAATAGTCCGTTGCACTTACAAATTTAAAATAAAACACAGTTTCAATTTACCGACTAGGATGAATGAAATATATTTTTTTAATTTCACATAATGAGGACAAAATAATATACTTAATTTCCCTTAACACCTAAGTTAACCAAATTATAGATTTTAAATTCAATTCAATATTAATTAATCATTCATAGGAATATATTTTTTTTTTGATGAGTGCTGAAGTAAAAAAAAATGTATTAGAATCTACACCAGATTTTCACCTGACAGTTAAAATGCATAGCATTTTTTTAAACTTGTCATATGGGTCATTTACTAATGTTTCTGCAAATTACTAAGTGCAAGAATCTGTACAGATGGCATTTGTCACTGAATTCCCTGAATGTTTTATATTGATGTCCATCTGCCTCTCCTTACAGGTTGCATTGAGATCCTGACAGAACAATCTGTTATTTGACACAGATAGAGGTGACCTCGGGCCAGGCTCTTTTGAGAGCAGCATAATAAGAATGCAGGCACAAGGGACTTCAGATGACTCAGGATTGCAATACAGATGTTGAAGAGAACAAGAAACCATTATGGGTATTCTACTAAAAGGTAATCCATTAAGAAGGAGCAACTATAACTGATGTACGCTGAGTGATCTTAGCACACTTGTTACATTTCCAAGACACGGAGAACAATTCACCTTATATTGTTGAATTTAAGTTTTATTTTATCAAATTAATTAAGGCCTACAATGAAAATTACCTGAATAGGTCTGCTGAGAAAACAGGTACAACTGGCAACATGACTTAAAGGCCTGGTTCACACTTGTGTGATGCCACACATCCCAAGTGATTCGCACCGCATTGCTGTTCACATTACATGTGATGTCTGTGCAATGCAATTTCAGCCATACAAACTGTATGGCTGAAATCGCATTGCATTCGAATAAAACGGTGCAGGACCCTTTTTTTGGTCCACACTGGAATCTGATCGCATGGGTGTTCACATTTATGCAATCCGATTCCTGCACCATTTTACAGTTCGCAAGGCGGTCTGCAAACCGATCTGGGGGTGTCATTAACGTTACATTGACAACCGCAGCGGTTTGCAGATCTCAGTGTGAACCACAGTGCGATTCAGGTGCGATGCAGGAACCCGCACTGGATTTGCAGGGTTCTCGCATCGCACTAGTGTGAACCGGGACTAAAATTTATTGGGAAATGGTTGTCTGTATAGGGCAGTGATGGTGAACCTTGGCACCCCAGATGTTTTGGAACTATAATTCCCATGATGCTCATCTACACTGTAGAGTACATGAGGATCATGGGAAATGTAGTTCCAAAACATCTGGGGTGCCAAGGTTCGCCATCACTGGTATAGGGGTGAACTTTTTGATCAACAGAAGTAACTGCTTTCCTTGATAAGGGAGGTGATAACATTGCGTATCTCTGCAAAACTATTTCTCCAGCACTTATAATTGCAGAGAAATCAATCTCTCTGAATGTTTAAAGTTAAACTCCAGCTAACAGCTAAATGCACAGTTGGTGCACAGCTGATGGTCGTCACATTGCCGGCGCAAGCTTTTCCACCTTTCTGGCTGACATTCAGATTGTGCTGTCTAAGCCTCGATGGGCTGCTTTGACCGCTCTGGCGAGGACGCCCCTCCTCCTCTGTCATGCCCGCATGATGCTGGGTGGTACACTGGTCATGCTGGGAGTATTTAATACGCCCACCTGGCAGTATTGAACCCTCGTGCAGGTCATCCTGCACACAAAACCGAGGGTGACAGCGCTCAATGGGTTTGGAGTAGAAAACAGAGTCTCTGGGAAGCAGCATGAAAAAGCGTAACAAGTTTATTAAATAATGCACATAAGAAAGCCAAAATCCAAAGTCAATGCAATGATGATGTGGATGGTGGAAGGAATAATTATATTAAAAACAGCTTATGGTGTCACTGGGGTTCCCATAGCAACGAGGAGCTGATGACATCCACGGATGGAGTGAGCCTGGCAGTGGGGAGGGGCCAATCTCCCTACTGCACTCTGCCGGACAAAGGAATCGTTGGGTGGCCTGGACTCATAGGCTCTGTGCCAGGGGAGGCTGCGGGCCGCGGGAGGGTGGAGCGCCGTATCTCACATATCAGTTTGCAGAACCAGCTAGTGTACTGACAGGGATCAGATGAGGCCGCGGTCCGCAGTCAGATGGCAAGCCGCTCTCCCTTGGTGGTGTGTGGGCAGGCATGTGGCTGCTCCTGTGGATAGACAAATGGAGTTGTCCTGGTCCAGATGTGAAAGCTGCGAGGTGGGAACTAAGGTCGGATAGGGTAGGCTTGTGCAGGTGGCGTCCAGCGCTGATGGGAGCCAAATGGACTAGGGAACTTGCGTGTGCTCGGGAACCAGCATGAACCGCAAGCAGTACGGTTGCCGTGACTAAGCGTTTTGAATGCATGCCGTTATAAAAAGTTGCATTGACTTTGGATTTTGGCTTTCTTATGTGCATTATTTATTAAACTTGTTACGCTTTTTCATGCTGCTTCCCAGAGACTCTTTTCTTCTCCAAACCCATTGAGCGCTGACACCCTCGGTTTTGTATTGCTGTCACCCATATCTTCCAGTTATGGTCATTGTCTAGCTGCCTTGGGTTTAGCCCCTATTATAACACCTGTGATCCCTTTCCACATGACCACAGTTGAGCACTGTTGAAACTTTCGCGAATTTATCCTGCAGACACACTCAATTTTTGTCTTGCATCACAACTTGTGTATCTTCAAGGCAAATCCTCTGTGAGTTCTATTCACTTTTCATAGTTTTATTACTTAAAAAAAATAAAAGTGTAGCGCTATATTACACATACACAAACGTGTGTATCACAATACATAAGTGCATATAAAAATAGTGAATACTACCAAGACATGTATGACCATAATATGGATAATGCCAAATAATTAAACAGTGTTGATCACATGAAAAATAAAATAAACAATAATAAAACTTAGTTGTCAGATGTGCCAGTGTTTAGTAGAAACCCGTGCTGGTTCCATAAACCAAACATCAAACAAATAAAAAATCATAAAGCATAACAGTCCATATTGAATATATAAAAATGTGTAGAAAAATAGTGAAGAGAACGTCAGCAGAGTTCTATGGGGGTGATGAATGGCCAGATGGTGGAAAGAAACTCTCAAATTCACAGATGGATGATTACACCAGATCTGGCGAGTGGGTAGAAAGAAAACCACAAGTGTGCATAGGTTGTACATCAGTGCCGGGGCCAACACCAGAAGTAGAGGAGGCTTACCGGAACAAATTGACCTGAAATGGCGTACGCCAGACAAGTCAGAAAGGCTTAGTAACCACTGGTTCTGAGAAGTGCGTCTTGTCAGATGTCATCAACAAATGGTGGAGAAAGGGCTACCAGCACGGCTTGAGGGATTTGATAGCCCCTAGTGTGGTGGATCCTCCTGTGCAGAAATTAAGAGAAAGATCTGTTCTTGGGCAGCCACCAATGACTTTGCTTTGTCTTTCAGAACCTCATTCTCATGATATTTAGAATCTTGTCAGTCTTGTTGTATCTTGGAATGGATTTTCAGATTACATCACTTCCTGTAGCTTGTATCAGCATACTATTGAATGCTGAATAGAATTGTATGCTGATACAAGCTACAGGAAGTGATGTAATCCTTGAAAAAGTCACGTGACCGTGACGCAATGCGTGGGAGGAGCCAAGGACGCACTGTGCAGACTGTCAGTATCTAGCTGTGTACTGCAGCGATTCTGCTCTTGTCCGAGGCAGCTGACTGCTCTATACACCTGCATATGCTTTTTACTATTGGGCGCACGTGAGTGGATCTAATACATGTTTGCTTGTGTACCTGTTATTAAGAGCATTGCGCAATGATATCTTTCTTTCATCTGCTTTACATATGATGTTTGACGGTGATCGTTACATCTAATGTGACTAAAGCAAAGGAACATTGTCGTTTAAATCTGCCAATGAGCACCCCAATTAAGCAATTGTGTGCTTTTGAAGAACTTTGTTATTGGGACTAAAGCTAATCTCTATGTGAATTTGGCTGTTTGATGTATTTATTCATGCTTTTTGGAATATCACTAGAAGTGACTCAATATTTAACACATTAGAATTTATTTATTTATTTATTTGTATTTATTTATGCACATGGTGTCACAATTTTTTTAAATTGCATTTTTTTACCACTGCTGGATTATTTTTAGTATATGGCTACCAGTGTTTTAAGAGCCAATTTTTCATCTATTTAATCACATTGTGAAGCGCTTCAAACACAATTTTATTCATATATTTTTAGTGATTCTGAACACTTCTTTTTTGATAGCAGCCTCACTTTTTTGATGTGTATATTTATTAGTTATTAATCATCACAGCGCTTTGTGTTTTTATATATTATTACATGTCTTGGTAGTATTCACTATTTTTATATGCACTTATGTATTGTGATACACACGTTTGTGTATGTGTAATATAGCGCTACACTTTTATTTTTTTATGTATTCCTTTGCCTTGAGTCTATAGGTGTGTTGGCTGCTATTTTATCTTTTTTTGGTTTAAACGCAGCGCTGTACTTAATTTTTATAGTTTTATTACTTGGCTTATCTGTTTTTTCTCCTATCGGTATGTGGGATTGTTCACTACATCACCTTATCACCATTTTCCCAGCCTTCTTTTCAACACCCATGGTCACGGCTCTGGGTTTTACTTACCCCAATAATCCAGTGACTTCCTTTTTAATTCCATTTGGCTATGGGCTTGTCCTATCTTCTTTACTATAAACACGATTATACATTATTATATCATTTAATTTTATCCACAGAAGTGGAGCTTATTTACATTACCATTTGGATCATTTTCTTGGGGATTTCACGAGTGCTCCCTGCTTTCTCCATGTGTCTCTGTTACCTCTGCTCCCGTGGTGGACACTCTTGGTAGTCCTCACCCACTGGTCGCACATACCAAACCAGTGTGAGTATTTAAGGGATGCTATTCCCGTCCTCTGCATCCATTATCTCTCCCTCTGGGTACACTATTAGACCATTGTTATATTTAGGTTTTATTATAGAATATGGAAGCATCTGCCCCTGAAGAGTTGGTATTATCCCATGAAACGCGTCGGCCTTACATAGATGCTATATGCCTACATAGATGGCTTTACATGTTTTTAATACATTATACTTTAGACTGCAGTATACATTTGTCCCAAGTGATCCTTTGATGTGGAGGATAGTTTCTCTTACCGTACCATGCAATGCGCTATGACATTCTTTGATATGTACCAATGATTATCAGCATGGTTTTGCCATACTATGTTTCTCCATGCCTTTCACGTATGTAATTATTGTTATATGTGTTGTTATTTATGGCTGTAGAATAATAAAATGTATTACTTCTATATTGACGGCTTACTAGCCTTGACTCCATGCCTCATTTAAAGTCCCAAACCCCCTCTCGAAATACATGTATGTAAGCTGTTTGATCAGCCAGAAAATTGTAATGCATAAGGATATATTGGAATTATTATATTATTATTATACAGGATTTATATAGTGCCAACAGTTTGCACAGCACTTTACAAAATGGAAGGAGACAGTGCAGTTACAATACAATTCAATACAAGGCTTACAATATTACCATGTAAAAAGGAAAGGTCAAGTGATACAAAAAGTAATAGCTGTTGAGGATGAGTTTATGGAGAAAGTAAAGGTTTAGTATATTAGAAGAAATGACAGTTACCATTCTTTCCTGCGATTATTTAACATAAGTGCACTTTATGTTTGAAAATTTCCCTCCCGACTCATATCACTTTAAATACTCTTTGCTCCAATAAGTAATACTGATTGATGAATGCTATTAAAACACATACATTATTTCTGTTAAAAAAAAAAAAAACACATACATTAATTGATTAATTAGGTAACATATGTATAATAGTCATTTAAGGTCTCGGATACATGGGTGAGTATAGATATAGGAGAACTTAGAGGTATATGTACATGTTTAATTAAAAAAATTGCCTACCCTCCTCCCTAGCCCACTGAATACATAGATTTTGGTTCTCCATCAGCAGTTCCATACTTACCTTCTTCAATGGGTGTGTCTCCCTGTGATGTCTGCAGCCCAGCCAATAAAAATCTACTGCCAGGCTTACATTATCTGGCACTAATGTCCCATAGACTTGGACCGGATGTACCTGTAGAACAGCAACATTCAAGTCCATGTGATATTAGTACATAGTCATGGGCTATGATTTGCTTACATGTAATCATGTGATCGCTATGACCAATCATAGTGATCACATAATACCCCGACTGGGTACCGAGCACCGTGATCCACAGTGGTCACAGGATCACGCCAATGCACATGTGCTCAGCAATATACCAGTATGTCGCTGAGCCTGTAGCTGCCGCCCGCCCGCAAGTACTGTGGGCGGGTAGCAAATTGGTAATACCTACTTGGGCCCCTTGACTGCATAGGCTATTTTCTAGAAAAAATTAATTTCGTTTTTTAAAGTGGAAGTAAACCCATTGATTAAAGGGGTTGTAAACCCTTGTTTTTTTTAAATAACAAACATATCATACTTACCTCCACTGTGCAGTTCGTTTTGCACAGAGTAGCCCCGATCTACCTCTTCTGGGGTCCTCAGCGGCGATTGTGGCTCCTCCCTGCATTGAGTGTCCACGTTGGAGAAGGCTCTCCTACGGTGGACACCCGTGCGGGCGCGCTCCCGAGTCCTGCATCTGTGTCCATTAACACAGAATGCAGGACTCGGTCCCGCGTCATTGGATTTGATTGACAGCGGGAGCCAATGGCTGCGCTGCTATCAATCTATCCAATCAGGACACGAGACACCAGCTAGATCTGGTGTGCTCGTTCGCGGACGGAAGATGACAGCTTTCAGGTAAGTAAAACAAGGGGGCTGCAGCACTACAGAAGGTTTTTCACCTTAATGCATAGAATGCATTAAGGTGAAAAACCATGAGGGTTTACAACCCATGCTAAATACCATGCTGGCTTATGAAACTTACAAAGTTGCTTGTGCTCTCAACCATATTTTCATGCCATCAAACGCCCGGTGTCATAATTTATCACACATGCAACACAGTGACAACTGCAAATCAAACCAAGGCTAAGATGGCTAAGATTCCATTTCTGGAAAGTAGAGGGAAGGTTTAGTTCTGCTTTAAGTAACATTAACAGGTCTTGTTTCTCCCCCAGCTTGTGACTGGACAGTGAAAGGAGAAGCAGAACACCGATGAGTTTATTGCTCTGTCACCCTGCTCTCTTCTCCTATCAGCATGCTCCTTGTGCTGTAGCACCACTGAGTGGCTCCTAGTGATGCCCCTTCCTCTTTTAGTCTGAGCAGTTCTATATAGGAACTAAAAAAAAAAAAATACATTAATTGATGCGTTCATGAATATAGAACTAGATTAATTTATGTCTTTTACTGGATATCTAATTGGATTTCAACTTTAAAAGGAAAAGGGTATTTTTTTAAGTGTTACTAAACCCAGGACCCTGCATTCACTATATCTGGTCTCACACAGTACACAGAACATGGAAATGCAATTATTTTAGTAAATATAAACTGCTAAATACTTTTTCTCATCAGCATTATATAGCAGTCTTGTGACTTCTATCAGTGTTTAGGTAAAGCTTGTAGGAGGAGCTTTCATTCTCCTCTGACTGTCCTATGAGGTTGCATGACCCCCGACCCTCTGTCCGGACAGTGCTGTTTTGTCCTGTACTGATCACATGCACCCTCCCCCCCAAAAAAACACTCTCTAGCAATACACACCAAACTGAACATGTGCAGAGCTCCCCCAAGGCTCTGTACTATCAGCAGTTGGAGTGGGGACTGTGGAAGAAGGGGAGGATCAGAGAAGACAGAATCAAACAGCCTTTTTATACAATGCAGAGGATTAAGCCCTTAGGTTCTACTGTGAGTATAACAAGCATGCTTTACTGCATATACCAGTGATGGGGAACCTTGGCACCCCAGATGTTTTGGAACTACATTTCCCAGGATGCCCATGCACTCTGCAGTGTAGTTGAGCATCATGGGAAATGTAGTTTCAAAACATCTGGGGTGCCAAGGTTCGCCATCACTGGCATATACAGGCAGATTCTACTGTTGTGGGTTTAGTAACATTAATGCCGCGTACACACGATCGGACATTCCGACAACAAAATCCATGTTTTTTTCCGATGGATGTTGGCTCAAACTTGTCTTGCATACACACGGTCACACAAATCTTGTCAGAAATTCTGATCGCCAAGAACGCAGTGATGTACAACATGTACAACAAGCCGAGAAAAATTATGTTCAATAGCCAGTGCGGCTCTTCTGCTTGATTCCGAGCATGCGTGGAACTTTGTGCGACGGAATTGTGTACACACAATCGGAATTTACGACAACGGATATTGCTGTCGGAAAATTTGAGATCCAGATTTTAAATTTTGTTTGTCGGAAATTCCAACAGAAAATATCCGATGGAGCCTACACACAGTCGGAATTTCCGACAACAAGCTCCCATCGAACATTTCCCGTCGGAAAATCCGACCGTGTGTACAGGGCATAAGTAAACTGAGTATGTAAGTATGTAGTAATGTTTATCTTGAAATCATTTATGAAGTGACAATTTTTAAAGGCTTACTCTCACATTTAATGAGAAAATATGGCTGCCCCCATGTACATATTGAATTATAAATGATACATAGAAACAAGGTTTTCTTTCAAATACACTAATAAGAAGCTGATCACATTGGCTTGGTAAAAATACTGAAAAGAATATGCATTCACTTTAATAAATAACTAAAAAATGTTCTTTCCTTCCGTACAGACTGGTTGAAAATTATCTGATAACTTAAACTAGTTCCGGACCGCCCGCCGCCGTTATACGTCGATATACTTTGGTACTTTGACGTTGCAGATAGCTGCCATAACCCCAGTATTTTCTTAAACGGCGGGTGGTCCGCTTTAAGGTAAAAGTGGTCTCTGCGTCGGATTCGCCGCAAGATCACTTTTATTGGCGGTGGGAGATGGGGGGCCCCTTCCCCTCCCACCACGTGCCGGTCATCTCCGACGCCTACCGGAGCTGTTGGTAGCGGCTGAGACGATCCAATTCTTTTCCCTCTGAGGCACTGTGTCGAGTGAGGGAATGATGGCCTCCACTCGTCTCAGTGACGTTGGATGACGGCAGCGATGTCAAACATCACGTCCGCCCAATGGGACGTAAAGGAACATACATTTTTTTTTAATTGCATTTAAGTGTAAATGTGAGATCTGATGTCTTTTTGACCCCAGATCTCACATTAAAGAGGTCCTGTCATGCTTTTTTTTATCTATTACAAGGGATGTTTACATTCCTTGTAATAGGAATAAAAGTGATCCATATTTTTTTAAAGAGACAGTGTAAAAAAATTTTAAACTAAAAAGTAAAATAAATAAGAAAAAAAATTTAAGCGCCCCGTCCCACCATGCTCGCGCGCAGAAGCAAACGCATACGTTAGTCGCGCCCGCATATGTAAACAGTGCTCAAACCACACATGTGAGTTATCGCCGCAATCGTTAGAGTTAGAGAAAGAATTCTAGCAAAATACCTCCTCTGTAACTCAGAACTGGTAACCTGTAGAAATTTTTAAACATCGCCTATGGAGATTTTTAAGTGTCAAAGTTTGTCGCCATTCCATGAGCGGGCGCAATTTTGAAGCATGATATGTTGGGTATCAATTTACTCGGCATAACATTAGCTTTCACAATATAAAAACAATTGGGCTAACTTTACTGGTTTCTTTTTTTTTTCTATTCAAAAATGTGCATTTTCTCCCAAAAAATTGTGTTTGTAAGACCGCTGTCAAAATAAGGTGTGACAAAGTATTGCAACGACCGCCATTTTATTCTCTAGGGTGTCTGAAAAAAAAAAAAAAAAAATAAATATATATATATATATATATATATATATTTATATATATATATATATATATATATATATATATATATATATATATATATATATATATATATATATATATATATATATATATATATATATATATAATGTTTGGGGGTTCTAAGTAATTTTCTAGCAAGAAAACCTGCTTTTAAACAAGTAAGAAAAATAGGCCCGGTCCTTAAGCTGTTAATACCAGTCGCGGCACCTGAAGCGGGGTTTTTTTTTTTTTTTCATGAAACACGCAGCACAAATATTTTCTCCGGAAGTTTTCCTTTTCTGTCTCTTTAAATGATTATAAGTCATTTAGAAACATGGCCATATGAGATAGAGAGACAGAGATTTCCTGTTTGGCAAGCTTTGCCTGTGCTGATTGCTTGTCATGCAGTGCTACAGTTGTTCCCTGCTTTTAATGGCAATGTTCATGAATTCTTTTTCAAGACGCGAAAACCTTCTTTGGTAGAAATAACTGTGAATCATATGTGAAGATCCATAAATTACATAAAGATGAGTGAGTGACTCAGAACAGGAAGCAGAATGGAAGTTACAATGTAGATGAAGAAAGTTAAAGACTACCTGCTACACATTAATGATAATAATCATTTATGTCACATTTGTGCACACAAATGCATTTGAATGGCTTTTTAATAAAGCATTATTTTTATTTATTTATGTAGGGATTTTCCTGTAGAGTAGAAGGATATTCCATGTTTAAGATGTGCTGTTTAAGATGTGCTGAAGATTACTTACCATCCATAAGGCCCCATTCACATTTGAAAATTGGGACAGTTAGTAATTAGATGCGGGAGACCCAGAGAGGGTTCCCTGCGATTAGCTTCGGGCGGGAAGCCCCACTGAAAACAGTGAGAGACTGACAGCTTCTGCAGCTATTGGAGCGATTTCCTCCGAATGATCATTAAACCAGGGCCATTTGAAGGAATTTGGGGGCCCCAAGCAAAATGGACATGGAGGCCCCCCACCCCCCACCCCCCCGCACGCAAAGCCTACAGGAATCACAGCATAGGAGGGGGACAGAGGCTGCGGACATACTACAGGAGGGGGACAGAGGCTGCGGACATACTACAGGAGGGGGACAGAGGCTGCGGACATATTACAGGAGGGGGACAGAGGCTGCGGACATACTACAGGAGGGGGACAGAGGCTGCGGACATACTACAGGAGGGGGACAGAGGCTGCGGACATACTACAGGAGGGGGACAGAGACTGCCGACATACTACAGGAGGGGGACAGAGGCTGCGGACATGATAGTGTCCTCCTCACCCCTCTCACAGTAGTCTCCTCCTCTGTCCACCATCATATTACAGTCTCCACACCAGTGTGTGCTGCTTCTGTGCTGCTTCCCTTTCACCTCTCCACAGTCCACAGGGCAGCACATCAGTGTCCTTCACTGACCCCCTGCATGCCATGGCTTCACCCCCCCTCCCCCCAGTAATGCCATGTCATCCTCTGTTGCCTGTCCCCAGACCCCAGCATGTCATCCTCTGCCCCAGTGTCACACTCTTCTCCTCACTTACCCCCCCCCCTCGACTCCTCCGCCTACGGCGAGTGCACAAAACGCGGCTGCCGTGTCTTAGCCAGGAATGAGTGCACTCTGGAATCTATGCAAAAATGGAGCCAAGCAGCGCCATTAAGTTACTGCACATGCGCCGCCCGGCCGAGCGAGTACGAGCTTTCCCAAGCCCGGCCGGCTTCGGAATGGCGCATGCGCAGTTACATGGTCGTCTCGCGGCCATCTGTTTTACGGGCACCGCTGCCCATAACGGACATTTACGGGCGGGTGGTTGGCAACACTGGGAAGCGGCGGCCGGCGGCGCGGCTGGGGCCCCAGGGCAGCTCGGGGCCCCAAGCAATTGCTTGTTTTGCCCGGCCTAGATCAGCCCTGTGTGAATGAGGCCTATCACTATATATGGATTAAAATCATAAATCTCCTTATGCCGTGTACACATGACCGGACTTTTCGTCGAACTGAACTCCCAAGGACTTTGACAGAGTTCCGACGGAGTTCCAACAAAACGTACTTGCCTACACACGATCACACCAAAGTCTGATAGCTTCGAACGTGATGACGTACGACCGGACTAGAATAAGGAAGTTCATAGCCAGTAGCCAATAGCTGCCCTTGTGTCCTTTTTGTTCCGTCAGACTAGCATACAGACGAACTGATTTTTCGATCGGACTCGAGTCCGTCGGAAAGATTTGAAACATGTTCTGTTTCTAAAGTCCGACAGATTTTTCGACAGAAAAGGTCAGATGAAGCCCACGCATGATCGGTTGAAAAGTCCGGTCGTGTGTACACGGCATTAGTTAAACTCTCTGCACAGGCTATGTACAGCCCGGCATAGATGTCACTGCTACTTTTACAAGGTAATATCTCGGTTTGAAAAGGCATTTGTTGTACACAAAGGGGAATATGTTTAAAGTGGTTGTAAACCCTTTACAACCACTTTAAAGCGGAGGGCCCCCCTGGAAAAAAAAATGCCACCAAAATTCCTAAAAAAATTAAAAAAAAAACATTTGGAAAAAAAAAAAATTTATACTTACCTAAACCCTTGTTGCTAGGCAGTCTTCCTAATCTGCCTCTTCCTATTCCGCGGCATGTTTTTCTCTTCGGTGAGCGGCCCCGTTGTCTTCTGGGAACTGTGTGTGTTCCCAGAACACCACGGGGCCATTCACAGATCGCTGCGCCGCTTGCGCGTGCGCAGTAAGAAACTGGCAGTGAAGCTGCAAGGCACTGGTCCCCAAAAAGTGTCATTTGGGGTCAGATTTGTCGCTGCAATGTCGCAGTCCCACTAAAAATCGCAGATCGCCGCCATTACTGGTAAAAACAATATAAAAAAACAAAATTCTCTAAATCTATCCCGTAGTTAGTAGACGTAATAAGTCTTGTGCAAACCAATCAATATACGCCTATTGTGATTTTTTTTTTTTTTTCCAAAAATATGTAGAAGAATATATATCAGCCTAAACTGATAATTTTTAATATTTTTTTTTGGATATGTATTATAGCAAAAAGTAAAAAAAAAATGTTTTTTGTTTTCAAAATTGTTGCTCTTTGTTTATATATAGCACAAAAAATTAAAACCGCAGAGGTGATCAAATACCACCAACAGAAAGCTCTATTTGTGGGAAAAAAGGACGTCAATTTTATTTGGGTACAACGTCGCACAACTGTGCAATTGTCAGTTAAAGTGACACAGTGCCGTATCACACTGGCCTGGTTGTTAAGGGGCAAATCCTTCCAGGGTTGAAGTGGTTAAACTGAATAATTTGTTTTACAAGGTGATCGTTTACAATCACTTGAATTTTTGTTCAGATGAATCTTCAAATATGCTGCACAATAT
Source organism: Aquarana catesbeiana (assembly GCF_042186555.1). Lineage (NCBI taxonomy): Eukaryota > Metazoa > Chordata > Amphibia > Anura > Ranidae > Aquarana > Aquarana catesbeiana. The sequence goes on along the minus strand of NC_133324.1, from coordinate 357,966,486 downwards.
GTATTTCTGTTACTTGCAAGCATACTTTATTGGACACAGTACTTAATAGTTTTTGTATGTACAAATTTGTTGTAGCCCCTATTAAATAGCTTTCTATATACTGTATTTTTTTATTTAGCCAGTGCTCATTGGGTATTGTTGATGCAATTTTGGGAAAACATTATAGGCCAGGTGGACGCAGACGGAAGATGAGATTGTTCCCCATGGCAATCAATGGTGACGCTTTCCTAGAGTGCGTATGTGTGTTTTGTTGCTTTAAACAAATGTTTGTTCATTTGTTCTGAGTAAGACCTACCTCTGCACTTGTTATTAGAGTCTCTATGTTCCCTTTTGGAGAGTAAACAGGAAAATATTGTAGTGAAACAGAAGGAAGAGGAATGTGAGCTGTTCAGTATACTATGTCAACAAATATATTTTAGAGTATTTTTTAAATATGTTAACAACATTTTTATTATATAAAAGAAATAATGTGGGGTACATTTACTGACAAAGCAATTTGGGTTTTTGTGAGCGCCAAACCAGCTTGGTGCAGCACAATTTAAAACAAAAGGGCCAGGGACTTCTTTTTCTGCATTAAGACAGCCCTTTGAAGTGAATGGGCTGCCTACACGCAGAACACAGGCAGCAATGATATAAACCTAGCCTTAGATCCTTCACATCACAGCCCACCTCTACATCACAGTCCTCCCCCACCCCCCTTTACAGCAGTGTCTTGAACCCCCTTTCACAGCACTCTCCCAATTAATTCATCTCCCCTTCACATTCCTGTTCTCTGCCCCTTTATATCACCCCCTCCTCCTTCATATTACTGTCCTCACCCCCCCCTTTCCATTTCTGTCCTCTGCCCGTCTTTACATTCCTGTCCTCACCCCCCTTTACATTCCTGCCCCATCCCCCCCATCCCTTTTCATTCCTATCCTCAGCCCCCCTTCACATTCCTGTCCTAACCCCCATCCCCCAACCCTTTACATTCCTGTCCTCACCCCCCCTTTACATTCCTGCCCCATCCCCCCCACCCCTTTTCATTCCTATCCTCAGCCCCCCTTCACATTCCTGTCCTCACCCCCATCCCCCAACCCTTTACATTCCTGTCCTCACCCCCCCTTTACATTCCTGCCCCATCCCCCCCACCCCTTTTCATTCCTATCCTCAGCCCCCCTTCACATTCCTGTCCTCACCCCCATCCCCCAACCCTTTACATTCCTGTCCTCACCCCCCCACACACCCTTTCACATTCCTGTCCTCAGCCCCCTTCACATTCCTGTCCTCACCCCCCCCCCCACACCCCCTTTACATTCCTGTCCTCAACCCCCCACACACCTTTACATTCCTGTCCTCACCCTCCCACACCCCTTTACATTCCTGTCTTCACCCCCCCCCCACACCCCTTCACATTCCTGTCCTCAGCCCCCTTCACATTCCTGTCCTCACCCCCCCACACCCCTTCACATTCCTGTCCTCAGCCCCCTTCACATTCCCGTTCCCATCCCCCCCACCCCTTTTCATTCCTATCCTCAGCCCCCCTTCACATTCCTGTCCTCACCCCCATCCCCTAACCCTTTACATTCCTGTACTTACCTCCCCCCCACACCCCTTCACGTTCCTGTTCTCAGCCCCCTTCACATTCCCGTCCTCACCCCCCCACACCCCTTTACATTCCTGTCCTCACCCTCCCACACCCCTTTACATTCCTGTCCTCACCCCACACCCCTTTACATTCCTGTCCTCAGCCCCCTTCACATTCCTGTCCTTACCTCTCCTCCTACCCTTTTACATTCCTGTCCCCATCCCCCATCCCTTTTCATTCCTATCCTCAGCCCCCTTCACATTCCCGTCATCACCCCCATCCCCCAACCCTTTAGATTCCTGTCCTCACCCCCCCCACCCACACCCCTTCACATTCCTGTCCTTACCCCCATCCCCCAACCCTTTACATTCCTGTCCTCACCTCCCCTCCACACCCCTTCACATTCCTGTCCTCAGCCCCCTTCACATTCCCGTCCTCACCCCCCACACCCCTTTACATTCCTGTCCTCACCCCCCCACACCCCTTTACATTCCTGTCCTCACCCTCCCACACCCCTTTACATTCTTGTCCTCACCCCCCCCACACCCCTTTACATTCCTCTCCTCAGCCCCCTTCACATTCCTGTCCTCAGCCCCCTTCACATTCCTGTCCTTGCCTCCCCTCCTACCCTTTTACATTCCTGTCCCCATCCCCCCATCCCTTTTCATTCCTATCCTCAGCCCCCTTCACATTCCCGTCATCACCCCCATCCCCCAACCCTTTACATTCCTGTCCTCACCCCCCACACACACACACACCCCTTCACATTCCTGTCCTCACCCCCATCCCCCAACCCTTTACATTCCTGTCCTCACCCCCCCACACACCCTTTCACACTCTTGTCCTCAGCTCCCTTCACATTCCTGTCCTCACCCCCACACACCCCTTTACATTCCTGTCCTCAACCCCCCACACCCCTTTACATTCCTGTCCTCACCCTCCCACACCCCTTTACATTCCTGTCCTCACCCCCCCACACCCCTTCACATTCCTGTCCTCAGCCCCCTTCACATTCCTGTTCTCAACCCCCCACACCCCTTTACATTCCTGTCCTCAGCCCCTTCACATTCCTGTCCTCACCCTCCACACCCCTTTACATTCCTGTCCTCAGCCCCCTTAACATTCCTGTAATCACCCCCCCACACCCCTTTACATTCTTGTCCTCAGCCCCCTTCACATTCCTGCCCCCCCACCACACACTCCTTCACATTCCTGTCCTCACCCCCCCACACCCCTTTACATTCCTGTCCTCAGCCCCCTTCACATTCCTGTCCCCCCCACCACCACACACCCCTTCACATTCCTGTCCTTACCCCCATCCCCCAACCCTTTACATTCCTGTCCTCACCCCCCCACTCACCCCTTCACATTTCTGTCCTCAGCCCCCTTCACATTCCCGTCCTCACCCCCCACACCCCTTTACATTCCTGTCCTCACCCCCCCACACCCCTTTACATTCCTGTCCTCACCCTCCCACACCCCTTTACATTCCTGTCCTCACCCCCCCCCACACCCCTTTATATTCCTGTCCTCAGCCCCCTTCACATTCCTGTCCTCAGCCCCCTTCACATTCCTGTCCTTACCTCCCCTCCTACCGTTTTACATTCCTGTCCCCATCCCCCCATCCCTTTTCATTCCTATCCTCAGCCCCCTTCACATTCCCGTCATCACCCCCCATCCCCCAACCCTTTAAATTCCTGTCCTCACCCCCCCCCCCACACACACACCCCTTCACATTCCTGTCCTCACCCCCATCCCCCAACCCTTTACATTCCTGTCCTCACCCCCCCACACACCCTTTCACATTCCTGTCCTCAGCCCCCTTCACATTCCTGTCCTCACCCCCCCCCACACCCCTTTACATTCCTGTCCTCAACCCCCCACACCCCTTTACATTCCTGTCCTCACCCTCCCACACCCCTTTACATTCCTGTCCTCACCCCCCCCCCACACCCCTTCACATTCCTGTCCTCAGCCCCCTTTACATTCCTGTCCTCACCCCCCCACACCCCTTCACATTCCTGTCCTCAGCCCCCTTCACATTCCCGTCCTCACCCCCCACACCCCTTTACATTCCTGTCCTCACCCCCCCCACACCCCTTTACATTCCTGTCCTCAGCCCCCTTCACATTCCTGTCCTTACCTCTCCTCCTACCCTTTTACATTCCTGTCCCCATCCCCCATCCCTTTTCATTCCTATCCTCAGCCCCCTTCACATTCCCGTCATCACCCCCATCCCCCAACCCTTTAGATTCCTGTCCTCACCCCCCCCACCCACACCCCTTCACATTCCTGTCCTTACCCCCATCCCCCAACCCTTTACATTCCTGTCCTCACCTCCCCTCCACACCCCTTCACATTCCTGTCCTCAGCCCCCTTCACATTCCCGTCCTCACCCCCCACACCCCTTTACATTCCTGTCCTCACCCCCCCACACCCCTTTACATTCCTGTCCTCACCCTCCCACACCCCTTTACATTCTTGTCCTCACCCCCCCCCACACCCCTTTACATTCCTCTCCTCAGCCCCCTTCACATTCCTGTCCTCAGCCCCCTTCACATTCCTGTCCTTGCCTCCCCTCCTACCCTTTTACATTCCTGTCCCCATCCCCCCATCCCTTTTCATTCCTATCCTCAGCCCCCTTCACATTCCCGTCATCACCCCCATCCCCCAACCCTTTACATTCCTGTCCTCACCCCCCACACACACACACACCCCTTCACATTCCTGTCCTCACCCCCATCCCCCAACCCTTTACATTCCTGTCCTCACCCCCCCACACACCCTTTCACACTCTTGTCCTCAGCTCCCTTCACATTCCTGTCCTCACCCCCACACACCCCTTTACATTCCTGTCCTCAACCCCCCACACCCCTTTACATTCCTGTCCTCACCCTCCCACACCCCTTTACATTCCTGTCCTCACCCCCCCACACCCCTTCACATTCCTGTCCTCAGCCCCCTTCACATTCCTGTTCTCAACCCCCCACACCCCTTTACATTCCTGTCCTCAGCCCCTTCACATTCCTGTCCTCACCCTCCACACCCCTTTACATTCCTGTCCTCAGCCCCCTTAACATTCCTGTAATCACCCCCCCACACCCCTTTACATTCTTGTCCTCAGCCCCCTTCACATTCCTGCCCCCCCACCACACACTCCTTCACATTCCTGTCCTCACCCCCCCACACCCCTTTACATTCCTGTCCTCAGCCCCCTTCACATTCCTGTCCCCCCCACCACCACACACCCCTTCACATTCCTGTCCTTACCCCCATCCCCCAACCCTTTACATTCCTGTCCTCACCCCCCCACTCACCCCTTCACATTTCTGTCCTCAGCCCCCTTCACATTCCCGTCCTCACCCCCCACACCCCTTTACATTCCTGTCCTCACCCCCCCACACCCCTTTACATTCCTGTCCTCACCCTCCCACACCCCTTTACATTCCTGTCCTCACCCCCCCCCCACACCCCTTTATATTCCTGTCCTCAGCCCCCTTCACATTCCTGTCCTCAGCCCCCTTCACATTCCTGTCCTTACCTCCCCTCCTACCGTTTTACATTCCTGTCCCCATCCCCCCATCCCTTTTCATTCCTATCCTCAGCCCCCTTCACATTCCCGTCATCACCCCCCATCCCCCAACCCTTTAAATTCCTGTCCTCACCCCCCCCCCCACACACACACCCCTTCACATTCCTGTCCTCACCCCCATCCCCCAACCCTTTACATTCCTGTCCTCACCCCCCCACACACCCTTTCACATTCCTGTCCTCAGCCCCCTTCACATTCCTGTCCTCACCCCCCCCCACACCCCTTTACATTCCTGTCCTCAACCCCCCACACCCCTTTACATTCCTGTCCTCACCCTCCCACACCCCTTTACATTCCTGTCCTCACCCCCCCCCCACACCCCTTCACATTCCTGTCCTCAGCCCCCTTTACATTCCTGTCCTCACCCCCCCACACCCCTTCACATTCCTGTCCTCAGCCCCCTTCACATTCCCGTCCTCACCCCCCACACCCCTTTACATTCCTGTCCTCACCCCCCCCACACCCCTTTACATTCCTGTCCTCACCCTCCCACACCCCTTTACATTCCTGTCCTCACCCCCCCCCCACACCCCTTTACATTCCTGTCCTCAGCCCCCTTCACATTCCTGTCCTCAGCCCCCTTCACATTCCTGTCCTTACCTCCCCTCCTACCCTTTTATATTCCTGTCCCCATCCCCCCATCCCTTTTCATTCCTATCCTCAGCCCCCTTCACATTCCCGTCATCACCCCCATCCCCCAACCCTTTACATTCCTGTCCTCACCCCCCCCCCCACACACACACACCCCTTCACATTCCTGTCCTCAGCCCCCTTCACATTCCTGTACTTACCTCCCCTCCTACCCTTTTATATTCCTGTCCCCATCCCCCCATCCCTTTTCATTCCTATCCTCAGCCCCCTTCACATTCCCGTCATCACCCCCATCCCCCAACCCTTTACATTCCTGTCCTCACCCCCCCCCCACACACCCTTTCACATTCCTGTCCTCAGCCCCCTTCACATTCCTGTCCTCACCCCCCCACACCCCTTTACATTCCTGTCCTCAACCCCCCACACCCCTTTACATTCCTGTCCCCCCGCCCCCACACCGCTTCACATTCCTGTCCTCAGTCCCCTTCACATTCCTGTCCTCACCCCCCCACACCGCTTTACATTCCTGTCCTTAGCCCCTTCACATTCCTGTCCTCACCCCCCCACACCCCTTTACATTCCTGTCCTCAGCCCCCTTCACATTCCTGTCCTCACACCCCTTTACATTCCTGTCCTCAGCCCCTTCATATTCCTGTCCTCACCCCCCCCCCCCCCACCCCTTTACATTCCTGTCCTCAGCCCCTTCACATTCCTGTCCTCACCCCCCCCACACCCCTTTACATTCCTGTCCTCAGCCCCTTCACATTCCTGTTCTCACCCCCCCCCCACACCCCTTTACATTCCTGTCCTCAGCCCCTTCACATTCCTGTCCTCACCCTCCACACCCCTTTACATTCCTGTCCTCAGCCTCCTTCACATTCCTGTCCTCACCCCCCCACACCCCTTTACATTCCTGTCCTCAGCCCCCTTCACATTCCTGCCCCCCACCACACACTCCTTCACATTCCTGTCCTCAGCCCCCTTCACATTCCTGTCCTCACCCCCTCACACCCCTTTACATTCCTGTCCTCAACCCCCCACACCCCTTTACATTCCTGTCCCCCCGCCCCCACACCGCTTCACATTCCTGTCCTCAGTCCCCTTCACATTCCTGTCCTCACCCCCCCACACCGCTTTACATTCCTGTCCTCAGCCCCTTCACATTCCTGTCCTCACCCCCCCACACCCCTTTACATTCCTGTCCTCAGCCCCCTTCACATTCCTGTCCTCACACCCCTTTACATTCCTGTCCTCAGCCCCTTCATATTCCTGTCCTCACCCCCCCCCCCACCCCTTTACATTCCTGTCCTCAGCCCCTTCACATTCCTGTCCTCACCCCCCCCCACACCCCTTTACATTCCTGTCCTCAGCCCCTTCACATTCCTGTTCTCACCCCCCCCACACCCCTTTACATTCCTGTCCTCAGCCCCTTCACATTCCTGTCCTCACCCCCCCCACTCCCCTTTACATTCCTGTCGTCAGCCCCCTTCACATTCCTGTCCTCACCCCCCCCCCCCACACCCCTTCACATTTCTGTCCTCAGCCCCCTTCACATTCCTGTCCCCCCCCCCCACACCCCTTTACATTCCTGTCCTCACCCCCCCCCCACACTCCTTTACATTCCTGTCCTCAGCCCCCTTCACATTCCTGTCCTCACCCCCCACACCCCATTTACATTCCTATAATCAGCCCCCTTCACATTCCTGTCCCCCCCACCACACACCCCTTCACATTCCTGTCCTCGGCCCCCTTCACATTCCTGTCCTCACCCCCCAAACCCCTTAACATTCCTGTCCTCAGCCCCCTTCACATTCCTGTTCTCACCCCCCACACCCCTTTACATTCCTGTCCTCAGCCCCCTTCACATTCCTGTCCTCACCCCCCCACACCCCTTTACATTCCTGTCCTCAGCCCCTTCACATTCCTGTCCTCACCCCCCCCCCACACACCCCTTTACATTCCTGTCCTCACCCCCCCCACACCCCTTTACAATCATGTCCTCAGCCCTTTCACATTCCTGTCCTTACCCCCCCCCCCCCCACAGCCCTTTACATTCCTGTCCTCAGCCCCTTCACATTCCTGTCCTCACACCCCTTTACATTCCTGTCCTCAGCCCCCTTCACATTCCTGTCCTCACCCCCCACACCCCTTTACATTCCTGTCCTCAGCCCCCTTCACATTCCTGTCCTCACCCCCCCCCTACACCCCTTTACATTCCTGTCCTCAGCCCCCTTCACATTCCTGCCCTCCCCCCACCACACCCCTTCACATTCCTGTCCTCACCCCCCACACCCCTTTACATTCCTGTCCGCACCCCCCCCACACACACCCCTTTACATTTCTGTCCTCAGCCCCCTTCACATTCCTGTCCTCTCCCCCCCCCCACACCCCTTTACATTCCTGTCCTCAGCCCCCTTCACATTCCTGTCCTCTCCCCCCCACACACCCCTTTACATTCCTGTCCTCAGCCCCTATCACATTCCTGTCCCCCCACCACCACACACCCCTTTACATTCCTGTCCTCACCCCCCCCACACCCCTTTACATTCCTGTCCTCAGCCCCCTTCACATTCCTGTCCTCCCCCCCCCACACCCCTTTACATTCCTGTTATCAGCCCCCATCACATTCCTGTCCTCTCCCCCCCCCACACCCCTTTACATTCCTGTCCTCAGCCCCCTTCACATTCCTGTCCTCACCCCTCCACACCCCTTTACATTCCTTTCCTCAGCCCCCATCACATTCCTGTCCTCTCCCCCCCCCACACCCCTTTACATTCATGTCCTCAGCCCCTATCACATTCTTGTGTCCCCCCCCACCACAAACCTCTTTGCATTCCTGTCCTCAGCCCCCTTCACATTCCTGTCCTCACCCCCCCCCCACACCCCTTTACATTCCTGTCCTTAGCCCCCTTCACATTCCTGTCCTCACCCCCCCCACACCCCTTTACATTCCTGTCCTCAGCCCCCCCCCACACCCCTTTACATTCCTGTCCTCAGCCCCTATCACATTCCTGTCCCCCCACCACCACACACCCCTTTACATTCCTGTCCTCACCCCCCCCCCACACCCCTTTACATTCCTGTCCTCAGCCCCCGTCACATTCCTGTCCTCCCCCCCACCACACACCCCTTCACATTCCTGTCCTCAGCCCCCTTCACATTCCTGTCCTCACCCCCTCACACCCACTTACATTCCTTTCCTCAGCCCCCATCACATTCCTGTCCTCTCCCCCCCCCACACCCCTTTACATTCATGTCCTCAGCCCCTATCACATTCTTGTCCCCCCCCCCCATCACAAACCCCTTTGCATTCCTGTCCTCAGCCCCCTTCACATTCCTGTCCTCACCCCCCCCCCACACCCCTTTACATTCCTGTCCTCAGCCCCCCCCACACCCCTTTACATTCCTGTCCTCAGCCCCCATCACATTCCTGTCCCCCCCACCACACACCCCTTTACATTCCTGTCCTCAACCCCATATCACTTTCCTGTCCCCACCCCTTTACAATTCTGCCCTCACCCCCTACCCCTTTACATTCCTTTCCTCACCCCACAACACCACTCCACCCCCCTTTGCATTCTTGTCCCCAGCCCCCCCACACAACTTTTCCCGGTAAGCAGTTTATGATTGAAAAGTTAACTTGGCAGCTCCTGCTCTCCATCCAGTTGTCCTGCCTCCAATGTCAGCTTTAGATTGATGTGCCTCCCGCCATCCATATGGAGCTGTCCTACCATCGGATCGATGAGGATGACAGCAGTGAGGGTGGCTGAGCAGGCTCCTAAATGGCGGGATCGCGGCTGATCTGGATGGAATGCGGTCCGCCATTTATTGATGTCTGCTTTACACTGTAAATTCATATCATAACAACATAAATCGTTTTTTTTCCTCCTAGTAATTCTACACTACAGTTAATTGCACAAAGTTTGAAGTTTAAGCAATATTTAGCAAAACTAAACCCTCTTATCCTTTCCAGCCAAGGACGTTGACATCCTAAGCTAAACGTACATATGAAATTTGTACTCAAACTCATAGGAGACTTCTCAATACAGTCAACAGTTTGACATACTTTTATATCGATTAAAAGTAGTCCAAAATTTTATTTACTTTTAACATTTGATCTTGGAACAAATATACTTTACAGAATGAAAACTACATACGCTGTTAGGAATTCATTTGTTTAAATGTTTTTTTACGTCCTGCGCCTTTCAATTTCCTCGTCACTGCAGTTGAAAATGAACATCAATTTGATCCCAATAATGTTTAGAAAATCTAACAAATGTTCTTAAAATGAAAAATTGAAACTGAAATTCTACTAGCTTTAGCCTTTGTTTGATCTGCATTTGCCATGGTCTTGTGCATGTGATCAGCTCTGATACCAGTAATATGATGGTTTGACAGTTCGGTTGAGCGCTAACATAAACACAATAGTAACTGTAACATTGTAATTCAAGGCATGCCCTGAATGTAATTGTTTAGGGAAACAGTTAAAGCGGAACTAAAATCAGGGCTACTTACTTATTCTCCAATGGTCTGACAGCATATTCTCTCAGGCTTTCTCTGGGTGCCAGTGTTTGGCCATCTTGATTGTCCGGTGCAGGATTACATGACTCCTGCACATGTGCAGGAGTACAGTCATCCCAGCACACAGGGAGTTTACCGACAATGTAATTTTGTTCATTTGGCAGAGGACTGCGAACAGGTAGGTGAGTGTATTAGCAGAAACAGATCAGTATTTGGAAATGAGTCAGGTAGGTAGAGAAAGGCCCAGTCTCAGCTCAGAATTAGGCTAGGTGGCCTTGTCCCCAGCAGTGGTGAAAAAGAGGATCTTGGTAGTCAGGAGGAGCACGTTATCTGTTCTACCTGCAGAATGTGACAGAAAAAAGCCATAGAAGCAGTAGACATTCATCTATCATTACCACTTCCCTTTCCGAGAGGGTAGCCATCATCATCACATGGTGCCCACATCACAGAGACAAGTATAGGTGGGGAGGAGGGTATTGCAGTGGAAGCCCCCTTTAGACAGTTTAAAACAAATGCAACTCCTGTCCCTGCTCCTCTTTTGAAAACCTAGGTTTTCACACATATTCATAAAACAGACAGGATTGCAGGCTGCACTCCAAAGCCAGTCTGTCTGGTGACCACACCACAGTCCTTGCTTACTACTAATTTTCTTGTGTATTGTATGTAGGTAAGCAGTAATAAATAAAGATAGATTTTGTAGTCACTGATATAAGGCAATGCTACAGTTTGTGTTTATACAGTGTTAGAGCCCATTCACACAGGGACGACTTGTCAGGCGACCTAGTCGCCTGACAAGTCGCCTCCCGTTCTGTGCTATGGAACCGTTCTAAGGGGAGCGACGCAAGTCGCTCCGACTTAGAAAAAGGTTCCTGTACGACTTCGGGGGCGACTTGGGGCGACTTGCATAGACTTCTATACAGAAGTCGTTTTGCAAGTCGCCCGGGCAGTCGTTTGCAGGTCGCCTCGCTGAGGCGACCTGCAAGTCGTGTTGCCCCTGTGTGAATGGGGTCTTACCAGGCTTGGGCCTCCATTACCAGAGGACAGCTTCTGCTAGAGGGGTAGCAGTGCTAGGAGGAGCCAAATGTTACAATTATGATTACTGGGATGTTCACTTTCTGCAGACGTTGTGCTTGTCCTGACCCTACTCAACAGGAACCTCTCCCAGTACTGATCACTTTCCCTAGCCTGTGGGGTCTCTGTCCCTGACCTATCACTCGCTCCAGGTGCAGTAGACCCTTAATATAAGGTTCCCGGTCAAGATGGTCTGACGTCTCCAGAGGTTACAGGATGCAATTGGACAATTGGATTCTCCGAGACCCTGACGGAGTCCATAGGCTGACAATTCCTTTATAAGATTTCATTCTACCTGTGACAATGGCAACACGCCACCTACAGGCTGGAGGAAGACCTGCACCTGCATACACACCGATCTTTGGCCTTAAAATGGCACTTTTATTGATTAAAAAAAAAAAATCAAGCATCAAAAACCAGCCTTGATTAAATTACAGATTTGCTCAGTTATTAAATCTAGAGCAATACTTACCAGAGCAATAATCGCAGAGCACATACTGGGTGACTCTGAGCATTGTAGGTACTTGTTTTTTATGAATGGGTCACCTTCCACATAAAAAACTGGTATAGATGTGTTCGGTGCAAGCTAGGGGAGGGACGGACCGGAGTTGGCTGATTCTCCCACTGCTGACAGTATTGAGCATGGGGGTGGGAACCTATAACCTTCCCTGGACCTAAGGCTCTGCTGATTGGTAGCTGCACCCATCACACACATAAATACCGGCTTCCTGTCTGGTGTGGCACGCCCTCAGAAGAAGTCCGGGATAGGATGAAATGTCAGGGACGTCATGCACCGGAAGTGACGCATGCGCACCATCGCCGAGGAATCAGGAAGCACACAGCTGTAACCACACACAGTGAGCGCTTCTGTCATCCCTGTCGGATTGAAGGACGCAACAGGCACAGTGCACTTAATTTTATTTGCTCTTATCTAATGATTATCTGGTACCCATGTTTTTAAAGGGAAATGTTTAGATGTTTTAATAAAAGTGTTTAGCGGTATCACACTATGTGGACATTTATTTCTCCCACATATTGCATTGGAACTACCGAGAATTAGACTGACATCTGGTGGTCGTTTGGAAATTTGTGCAGACCAACTAATACTAATCAAGGCTCATATTGATTAAATTTCTGGTGAGTGAGTTTTTCATTGGGGATCCCTGCACGTGGTGTATCGCTTGGTGAATGGATTAAGTACCCTCACAGAACACGAGATCATTGACTAGGGGGATTTTTATCATCTGTTTCCCATCTTCGCACTTTATGAACTTGATTGGGAAAAAAAGGACAATATTTATTGGGATCACACAGCGCTGTTGCAATACTGAAGGAATGCTATTGATTTAACTGACTCACTATTGCCTATATATATATATTACCTATTATTTAAGCGGCTGCTATTTATTCATTCATGTGTTCATTTATATATATGCTATATATACTGTTGGGTATATCGTTCTAAGCGCGGAGCATTGTTGTGGATAGGGTGGGTACATACAACATTCATCTTGACAATACTTACCAGAGTTTCAGAAAACATAACTTAGCCTCCCGCTCCATAACCGCATGCCAACCAGCCGCCGCAGCTATACTGCGGCAACATGGCTCGGCTACGCGAATCCCGGTCATGGTATGTCGGTACCATAGATGACCACTCGCTCTCCCACGGAGTCGATGCGAGTGGCTGGCGGTCGCGATCGCCGCGGGCTCCCGCGATCGCTCGGGGCACACCGAGGACCGGGATCTGTGTTTGTAAACACACAGTTTCCGGTTCTCTGAGGGGAGAACAGACAGATCGTCTGTTCATACTGAGTATGAACAGACGATCTGTCATCTCCCCTGCACAGTCCCCTCTCCCCTTCAGTTAGAACACGTACTAGGATACACTTAACCCCTTCACTGCCCCCTAGTGGTTAACCCCTTCACTGCCAGTGACATTTTTACAGTAATCATTGCAATTTTATAGCATTGTTTACTGAAAAAATGCCAATGGTCCCAAAAATGTGTCAAAATTGTCCGACAAGTCCGCCATAATGTCGCAGTCCAAATAAAAATCGCAGATCGCCGTCATTATTGGTAAAAAAAAATTAACAATAAAAAAGCCATAAAACGATCCCCTAATTTGTAATCACTATAACTTTTGCGCAAACCAATCAATATATGCTTATTGCGATTTTATAATTAAAAATATGTAGAAGAATACATATCGGCCTAAACTGAGGAAAAAAACGTTTTTTATATATATTTTTTGGGGATATTTATTATAGCAAAAAGTAAAAAATGTTGCGTTTTTTTCGAAATTGACGCTTTTTTTTGTTTATAGCGTAAAAAAAAAAAAAAATGCAGAGGCGATCAAATACCATCAAAAGAAAGCTCTAATTGTGGGAAAAAAGGATGTTGATTTTGTTTGGGTGCAACGTCCCACGACCGCGCAATTGTCAGTTAAAGCGACGCAGTGCCGAATCGCAAAAAGTGCTCTGGTCTTTGGCCAGCCAAATGGTCCACGGCTTAAGTGGTTAAAGGAGTGACAACCCATATAAGAAGTGGCACAACAAAGAAAGAAAAGGAGGGTAGCTCACTGTATTGGTCCAGTCCAACGATGCTGAGCTGAAGGTCCAGACTTTATATAAATCAGTGGTCTCCAAACTGTGGTTTGTGGGCCAGCTGTGGCACTTTGCTTGACTTTATCTTGCCCTTGAGGTACTACTACCCCCACTTACACCAACAATGGGGCATCATTCCTTCCGCTGACACCAACAGTGAAGTATTATTCAGCCCACCGACACTAACTATGGGACACTATTCCTCTAACTGACACCAATGATGGGACACTATTCCTCCCAATAACACCAATTAATGGGGCACTATTCCTCCTCCTACTGATCACAGGCATTATGTAAGTTGACATTGTTTATGCTCACTGACATGGGTGGCATTTTCTACTTCCACTGGCCACAGTCTGGCCCACTTAAAGCACAGTTCCACCCAAAAGTGGAACTTGCGCTCATTTGTCTCCTCTCCCCCTCCAGTGCCACAATTGGCACCTTTCGGGGGAGGGGGGACAGGATACCTGTCTTTGACAGGTATCCTGTTCCCACTTCTGGGAGTCCACGCCGCAGCCCATGACGTCATCGTAGGGCTCCCTCCTCCTCCCCCTGTCGCCGGGCCAGTAGGAGAGAGAAGCGGTGCCTCACACATGCGTAGTAGGGTTCCCGGCGTGAAGCCTTACCCGCAGTGGTGGTGGCAGCACCCGACAGCTGATGGAAACATCAGCTCAGCTGCGGTGCCGATATCTCTGGACTCCAGGACAGGTAAGTGTCCTATTATTAAAAGTCAACAGCTGCAGTATGTGTAGCTGCTGGCTTTTAATTTTTTATTTTTTTTGGGTGGACCTCCACTTTAAAGTCTGAAGGACAGTAAACTGTCCTTTATTTATAAAGTTTGGAGATCCCTGATATAAATGATGGCACGAACTGAGGAAGCATCTGTCACTGCCGAGAGAAACCTTCTCTTCCCACAATTTTCTCAAGTCAGGTAAACCCTGACTAAACACCTAAATGGAGTTGGTGGAGAAAACAAGCCCATGGAGGTGAGCACAAATAAATCGTCGACCCATTTCCATTATACTTGTACCTAAAATGTGAATAACTGTTGCTTTACTAAAACTGGAGTGTGCAAAATCTGGTACAGCTGTGCATAGAAACCAATCAGCTTCCATGATTTAATTGAACAAGCTGAAGTTAGAAGCTGATTGACTACCATGCACAACTGCACCAGATTTTGCACTCTCCAATTTTAGTAAATCAACCTCACAGTGTGGTATTTAGAAATGATACATACCATTTAACTATGAGCACAAGGAGGCCATCCTATTTAAGAAAACATTTGGCTTATACAGTATGTGTTGTCCTCACTTCCAGACACATCATCCTGTGATGGGTCATGGGATATTTTTATCTTTCTCATCAGTGGTCTGTGTGCGGCTAAAATTCTGTCTCACTAATTCATCTGTAAACCTAAGTGCATGTGAAATTTTTACACATCACAAAGTTTACTTTGAAAGTAATAGAAAGTCCGCTATCTGGTATATTTTATACTGGCTGAGTCTTGACAGGATTCAGATCCTTTGCACACAAGACTGAGTTGCATATTGCTCATGTTTACTCTAAGTCTGCTTTCCCTGTTCTCATGTCTTACGGCTCATGGGGTGTTTGTAATTTACAGTTACTCAGCTTGCTTTAATCTACACCCTTAGATCTCAAAAGTTGTGAAATACAGGTGCATAGAGTCTGAATGTATCCATTACTGCTGGACAGTAAATACACATTGCAAAACCACACATTGATTACGATTGTGCTACAAAGGTCTGGAAGGATGGTTTGGTAATAGAACCAAACAACAGCAAAGCACACCAACTAAAACACAAAAATGTGTAATAATGATGTAAAAAATATGTAAAATAAATGCTGTTTACTTATGCCTGCTTTTAAATTGCATTTTTTAGTAGGGAAAAAAGACAAAATGAAGTTATGGGTCTGTAGGAAATGGATCCACTCTGACAAAATGCTGCTTCTGTGGGTTCCAGCCTTCATAGACTCTGAATTCTCTACCGTTTGCTAACAGGAAGTTTTATCATCTAAACTTTTTAGGTAATGTTGCAGTTTATGATATGTAGCGCTTTCTAAGGATAACTGGCTGATTGTACTTAAAGAGACCCTGTTGCCAGAACATTCATTTCAACAACAACATTCCAATAAGATTATATATATACATTTCATGTATTTTATGCATGTTGTTTACTTGTAAAAACCTCCCTTGCGTTGACATTCAAAATCCCTGAGGGCTCTTTCACGTCATACCTGCATGAAAACTGATGGGAAAACCATGAAGATTTCACTTGCAGAGACATCTTTCACATCCGTTTACTTCAGTTTTCATGCATGTGGACATTCGTTTTCATGCACGTCAGTTATGTGCCCTATTCTCACCAATGTTGATGTCATGTCAGTTTTTTTTCCCCTGCAGAAAACTGCATACACGTTGCAGATTCCTTTTTTTTGGAGTCCTTGCAAAATGTATGCAGAAAAATTGACATCTCTGCACCATGGTGTGAACGAGGCCTTAGACTGCTGCTGATTGCCACCACCTTGGATGTGATTTCAGTGTTCCCTGGAATCTTATAGCTGTCACTCATTTGACACTCTATAGTAATCTCCTTCACTCCACCCCTGGCAACTACAAACATTTTTATGTAGGAAGGTGGGGGAGGGTCAGAGGAGCTGGTCCAGCATAGGAAATAATTAGACAGTCCCAGAAGAGGAGAGTGCAATGGTGCAGCAGGAGAGAGGAGGAACTGTGGCAGGAACGTCAAAGCTCATAGCAAGTGAATAAAAGGAAAAATGCTGCATTTCAAATACTTGATGCTTCTGTGCAATTTTTTGAGTTGGTGATAGGGTTTCTTTAAAGAGACACTGGTTCTTTTTTTTAATACCAATACCTGATCTGCTTGATTGGAATTTAGATTCCATGGACCTTTAGACTGGGTTCACACTATTGTGATTTAGATGCCGGTTTCCCTGCATCCAATTTGCATGTCAGGAGATTGTGACCGGCTCTCTATGGAGCTGGTACACACATCTCCGGAGCGGCTCCAGAGCAAATTGCACAGGAGTCCTGTGCGTCTTCTAGCCCGTTCCAGGTCCGAATTTAGCCAAAATTTGGACTGAAATTGGATCTGAAATGGTGAACATGGACGCACCAGAGCACTGCTGTGAGCCGCTACTGCAGAGTGAACCCAGCCTTATATCCTATATACAGTAAATCTATATAGTCACTTCCCCTGCCCTTATACTCAAATGACATACCATGTTACAAGCCCGTGGACAATGAATGCCAGTACTTAACGCATTTATTGTTTGCAGGGGTATTACTGAGGCTCCATTCAAACCATGCAGGTGTAACAAAGTGCACCTGCTTATTTGTGTAGCACATTTAGTCCCTGACCCCTGTTAAAAATCACGCACCAAAGTGCATGATATTTTGTTAACAATATGCGTAAGGGTGCTGTTAAGAATTATTAGTATTGACATACGTCTGCTAAAGGGCTGCATGTTTCTGTGCATTGCAGAAAAGCGTGCCATTTTCCACGCAGCATACAAGTGTGAAATTGGCCTTAGAGACCTTGGGGGTACTTCTGCTTATTAAAATTAACAAAGGGGTTAAAGTGGAACTAATGGCAAAACTTTTTTAAGTTTTAAATAGAGTGGAGAGGGATTAGAAAACCTGCCAGGTTTTTATTGCAGTCTGTGTCCCCATTATGGAAATTCTCCCTCTTTATTTGTCTAGTTTACCATTATCACTGAGAGTGAAAGGAAACGGAAAGGTCACATTTTGGATTGTTACCAGAACAAGAATGGGGGAAATCATTCAATGAGGGGAGGGATTTTGTCTCACAGCCTGTTTTGGCTATGGGACAGGAAGTGAAGCAAATTATTCCCAATAGAAAAACAAATGGCAAAAAAAAAATAAAAAATACAGGGGTAATAACACTCCCTAAGGCTGGATTCACACCTATTTTTTGTGCTTTTTTGCATTTTGCAGATTTGCACTACAGTCCATTTAACATGGTTTCCAATGGAACATGTTCTGTAGTGCAAATCTGCAAAATGCAAAACGCACTAAAAATGCATAAGTGTGAATCCAGCCTTATTCTATCAAAAAAGGAGAAAAAAAGTTTTGCCTTTAGTTCTACTTTTATTATTTGTATTCATGTAGCCCAGAACTGGCAATAAATCACTGACATTTCTTGTGGGTTCATTTCCAGGCAGACATCAGATGCTATAAAAAGGTGCCCAATGTATTAAGTTTGTGATGCAGTGAAATAAGATAACATAGTACACAGCTGTACCTGGATCCAAAAGGTAGTAGAGGGCAATCTATGACCTCTGTTTTTCAGCACTAACAGCATAGAGCTGATTTTACAGATTGCTGATATACGGGAAAATATTAAGAATCATATTTATAACAGATGCTGAATCCAGGTGCATTTGGTTTCATTTGCTGGGGTTTATGACATGTTACTGTGCCAGTTAGTCAATGCTAATCAGAACTTTAGACTATAATCTTCTTTTCAGTGCGTCAAAAGAGCAGCAAACACGTGTGGCAAAAATCAAAAGGGATTAAGTTCAGTGTGTTGCCACAGAAATCAATGGTGAACCATTACTAAAAATCAATGATTTGCCATTTCAAACTCAGCAAAGGTTCAAAAATGATTGGGACAGATAACTGTAATGTTGTCCTTATTACAAAGTAAGCCCATAATTCTGAAAACTAGAACTTGAGTTGAAGAATGGGAAATCCACACAAACAGTGAATTGCATCAAAGGTAACTCGATTGGATAAATGTGAAAAAAACTTCTGAGAGCAAAAAAAGCACACAATCACATAATCTGTGAATTCATCAATCCTTTGAAAAGTATGTCCCGTAAAAAGAACTAAAGGCAAAACACATTTTTTCTTTTACATTTATAGTTATAGTTATTAGCAGGTTATTGACTAATGCGCTTGGAAGCTTGTTGAATGCAGAGAATACTTTACTTTCATGGAGGAATATATTACATGCCTTTTATCATAGACAGGAAGAGAACAACAAACAAGTACACACTTAGATACAGAAGGTACATTCCTTTATTACTTTGTACCATAGAGTACACACTATCATACTGCAGTGCCACCTGCTGGTATAGACAAGTATAATGCACATATATAGTTCACATTATAGAAAGCTACTTGCTGTAGCTTCTTTCAACAATAGTAAGGGCGGGTTAAAACCCCAGTTAGGTTTTTTTTCCCATTGGAGAGATTTCCCTTTACTTTCTGCCCTATAGCCATAATAGAAGTGAGAGGTAATCCCTCCAAAGTGAGGGAAGTCCATGGTGGTCACCAGGGTCCCCAGAACTAGTGTCTGTATTGGAAGATTCCCCCTCTATTCATATTTTTGGTGACCACTCAAAATTTGTGATTTTCTTTTATTTTCAGTGATAATGGTCACCAGAACACATAAAGAGAGCAAATCTTCCCAACAGGGACACAAATAGCAATAAAAACCTGACAGGTGTTCTAAGCCCCTTTTCGTCTGTAGTCCCCTTTCATCTGGGATCACCTGCAGGTGCTCCTGTCTCCCCAACGGATCAGCGCTGGACCAAGATTGGGCTCAGGTGAGTATTTGGGGGGGGGGGGGGCTGCACCTAAAAGTTTTTTTTTACCCCTAATGTAGAGATTGCATTTAGGTAAAGTAACCTTTTAGCCTTTAAAACCACTTTCAGTTTTACTTTAACATGAGGGTGGTTCTAATGCAGTGGTCTCCAAACTGCAGGCTGTGTGCCGAAAACAGCACTTTGCTTGCCTTTATCCGGCCCTCGGAACACTATTCCTCCCACTGACACCAACAAGGGGGCACAATTCCTTAAATGCCACCAACAGTGGGGAACAATTCCATTCCTCCGACGGGGCATTTTTCCTTCCACTGACTCCAATGATGGGACACTATTTCTCTTACTGACACCAACAATGGGGCATTTTTCCTTCCACGGACTCCAATGATGGGACGCTATTCCTCCCACTGACATCAGAAATGAGGAGCATAATTCCTCCCACTGATATAAACAATTAGGCACTATTCCTCCCTCTAATAATAATGATGGGGCATTATTCCTCCTTCTACTGACTACAGGAACTATGTAATTTTTTTACTCCCACTGACACTGGGGCATTTTCTACTTCCACTGGCCAGCTGTAGCAAAGTGTCATTTCTTCAGTGTTGTCACATGAAAAGATATAATAAAATATTTACAAAAATGTGAGGGGTGTACTCACATTTGTGAGCTCCTGTATCTGTGCTTCCAACAAAGTGAATCATGGGACATATAGTTCTCCTTCAGATTATTACTATGCCAGCATGTACCCTGGGGCCGGGTTCACACTGGTACAACGACATTGGGTGCTCATGTCGCATGACATGTGAAAATCAATGTTTCCCTATAGGAGCCGTCTTAAGTGGTCCGACACAAGTCAGTCAGACTTTGAAAATGCTCCCTGCACTACTTTGGTCCGATTTTGATCCTACTTCAGCCCATTAAATATCGCTGAAGTCGGATCAAAGTCGGATCGACGTCTTTACTGATCTGACTTTAGCATGCGACTTGTGCTCTGATGATCTTGAAGGGGAACTCCATGCCAAATTAAAAAAAAAAAACGGCATGGGTTCCCCCTCCAAGAGCATACCAGGCCCTTTGGTCTGGTATGGATTTTAGGGGAACCCCCACGCCGAAAAAATGGCGTGGGGGTCCCCCCAAAATCCATGCCAGACCCTTATCTGTGCATGCATCCCGGCAGGTCAGGAAAGGGGGTGGGCGACAAGAAAACCCCCCTCCTGAACCGTGCCAGGCTGCATGCCCTCAACATGGGTGGAGTGGGTGCTTTGGGGCGGCCAGGGGTTGTCGGGAAGAGGCCCTTGTCCTCATCAACATGGGGACAAAGTGCTTTGGGGTGGGGGAGCAGGGCCCCCCTGCCCCAAAGCACCTACCGCCACATGTTTAGGGCATGCGGCCTGGTATGGTTCAGGAGGGGGGCACTTGCTCGTCCCAACACCCTTTCCTGACCTGACGGGCTGTGTGCTTGGATAAGGTTCTGGTATGGATTTTGGCAGGGAACCCATGCTGTTTTTTTTAAATGTTTTGCGTTGAGTTCCCCCTAAGGATTCCTACCAGATACAGTGCCTGGTGTTGTCAGGGATCAAAGTCGGATCCCTGTTCATTGAAGTCGGACGCATCTCGGACTTCAGAGGCTATGTTGGACTTTAATGGTACCGTATATCAACTGATGCTAAACAGTCAGAAGTAAAAAATTTAAAGAAATTTATTACAAAAATACATATGATGACAGATTTACAGATTAAAACAAATAGTGAGAAGACAAAATTCTATAGTTGCACCAAATCGTAGATACATAGATACCATCTGTATATTGGTTGCTCTACATGTTTCACAGGTTTACATTAGCCGCTTCTTGAGGAGCTTTCTACAGTTAGATGGTGAATAAAAGACGATTATCACATAACTATGAAAGTAGAAAAAATACATATTAGTCACAAAATACAGTAGACAGATATGAGTACTTCATATATACATATAATAGCATTTTTTGTAAATAAAGCGTCTGTTGTGAATCCCCCAATGTTCAATTGCCTTACCAAAAGGCATAGGATTGCCAGGGCCCCAAGGAAAGATGACCCACCCCGAAGGGCACGGGAGCCCTGAGAGGCACAGGATACAAGTGATAATAGTCTATTAAGGAAAAAGTATTGTAGTCAGATATACTCAGAAACCATCCATCCAGAGTGGTGAGTATAAGGTAAAATAGAATAGGGTTTCTTTATATAGCAATAAAACAATGATAGAGTTACATACCTAAGGGGGTGCATTCGGTTATACAGGCTCAATGGGTGACAAAATAGTCCCTATAGAGAGGGGTATATCTATAGGATGAGGCCAAATATATTAGCTTCATGAGTATTATATATGGCAAATGCACAAACAAGTACTAAATATACATGCATATATGTGCATAGCCAAGCATGCACATACATAGATATACTATACCTAAAGTTATGCGGTGTCAGCATATGTAATTAGCTTGGAAGTGCAGATAATGCTATGTTGGGGTGATATTCAGAGCACCCCAAACTCAGCACCTATAGAAAATATAATGATGTAGAAATATCAGTGCATGTGGCCACAAGGTGCATATATATCTCTGTATATATACAGGTAATGTGACGCATATGTTATTATTAACAAGTGTTTGTTGCACGTGGCTCTCTCACCTTCACAGTGGTTGTTGTTAACACCTGTATGGAGTATAGGGTTTAATGCTGGAAATATATATACAGAGATCCACCCAAAAAAACAGAGATGGTCAAGACACCTTGGAGGTAAAGCAGAGCACATATGCATAGTAAATAGCAATCGCCAAGCCAGAGCTTTAGAGCATTGCAATAGTAAGGATCAATCATAGGTATTTGAAAAGGAACCTACCAGATAGCCTGTGTCATCCCCAAGAGGCACAGAGGTGATAGTACTATCACTATCTCTATTTATATGTTTCTGCACACAGAAAGGCTCCTGCCCGGCGACGCCCACAACATTTGTTGCATCTGACGTCCCCGAACCCGCAGTGCGCATACACCAAATTGGTGCATGCGCATTATCCATAAAACGGCAAATACACACCACATCAGTGAGTGCTTTGCCATCAAGAAAACGGGGCGCGAGCAAGACAAAACAGGACTGCTCAATTCCCCCCTACAGGGCCGCATACCCACCGGGAGAGTCATAATGCCGAGCCACCCTGCAAAGGCCGTGCCTCCAGGCAATGAGTCAAGGGCCGCCATGTTGGAAAGAGATATGCCCATGACCTAGACAAAAAAGAACATAGAGGGCCCTCTAGTGGGACATATTATTATGACGCTCTCAACACGTCAATAAGACCCCGAGAAGGAATGGTGGTATCACAACAGAGGCTTATCATATGTGTGACAATGAAATAGCATTTAACCATAACATTTTAAAACAGCTTTTAATAAACATTTATTAATTTAAAACTGTCTGACACAAAACATCACCAGGGATCCCTAACCAACCAAACAACATGGAGAGAGGAACAAAAAGGGGAAACAATACAACATAGAAAAAGAAAAAGGGGGAAAGAGGAAACACAGAGAAAAAGGGGAAAGAGAAACATTTGACAGCCACAATTCAGGCCACATTTTACAAAAAAGGTTTATATGAATTGACCTCATTGAGGCCAGGCGGGGTCATTGCATTGAGAGGCTCTATGTAGAGCATCTCACGTTGAAGTATAATTTTGTCCCAAATGCCCCCCCCTAGGGTTCATTGGGATTACCTCAAGGACAAAGGAGACCTTTTCAGTATGGTACTTATGATAGAGCCCTATATGTCTGGTAACAGGTGTAACTATTTTTCCTCCAATGAATAATATGTATGGTCTCCAATTCTTTGTCTCAACTCACATTTTGTTTTGCTGATGTAAAATACACCGCATCTACAATACATGATATATATGACTCATTTGGTTGAACAATCAGAAAATGTTTTTGATCTATGCCATTGGCCATTTGGTAACCTTATACCTTTTCCTTCTCTGACCCATGGGCAGCGTGGACAGTTGCCTCACTGATATGTCCCTCGTGGTAGAGGATTACTGTCTCTATGTGGTACATAGTGGCTGGAGGTCAGTTGTTCTCTCAATGTGGTTGCTTGTCTGAAAATAAGTTCAGGAGTGGGTCTGACATATTTAGAGATGGTATGGTCCTCACTGAGGAAATGCCAGTTCCTAGCAATGAGTGAGCGCAAGTGTGGTTCGTGAGTGAAAAATCTTGTAACCAAGCCCACGGTTTGATGATCACGCTTGGATGGGGTATTGTATAGTATGGCCCCTCTTGTTTTGGTCCATGCCTTATTGAAAGAATGTCTTAAAAGTGTACGAGAATACCCACATGCAAGTAGCCTCTCACATAGAAGATCTGTCTGTTTTTTAAAATCTATGTCCGAAGTACAATTTCTCTGAAGATGCAGATACTGAGCATACGGAATGCTTCGCATCAACAAATTCGGGTGTGAGCTACTGGCGTGAAGTAGGGTGTTACCGGCACTGGGTTTGCGATTGAGATCAGACTGTATATAGCCTTCTGAATCAATTGAAATATTAAGATCAAGAAAAGATATTTCTGACACATTCACTGAATATGTAAATTTAAGATTGTAGCTATTAATATTGAGTTGATCCATAAACCTATGCAGGTCCCTCTCTGTGCTGGTCCAGATAACCAGCAGGTCATCAATAAATCTGAACCAACACAGGATGAAGGTTGCTGGGGAAACCATAAAAGGAGCGAGAAGCCCACGCAGAACTGTCTTCCTCCTGGGCCTGACTCAAGACGGACCTCTCTGTGTAACAGGGAGAGAGAGGTCGCGGCCTACCACGCAGAGCCGTACTTCCAACCCGAGGCCTGAGAGGCCTAGCTCTGTTATCAGCTGTCAGACATCCTGTTGCTAACATCACTTGGATCACATGCCTGTCGGTGTGGGTGCACGAGGCAAGCTTCATTTCGGAAGACCAAGACAGTGGATCCGCTGCCTGAGTGTTCCTGTTCAGAAGTCCTCGGATCGAGTTGGTCGTTGGTAAGAGGGCAAACTGCTCAACCCCTATTCATTGCCATTGTTACCGAACACTGTGCACAGACATCTTTACCCCAAGACCACTTTATTGCATTGCTTGAACACTGTGCTCAGACGCCTTAGATCTTCACCACTAGGAACCTATTGCTTTATCTGCAACCAAACGGATTACAGTTAACAAGCTCCATCTAGCTAGCGAAGAACATCAGATCTGCAATGTGGAACTCTTTTTGTCATTATTTATGGGAAAGCATATATATATATATATATATATATATATATATATATATATATATATATATATATATATATATTTTTTTTTTATTATTTATTTATATATTTTTATTTTTTTTTTACCTTTAGTGGACCTTCTCTCTCATTGGGATAGCATAGGCTGGCTAGATTACATACTCTCAAAGTAGCCACATAAGTAGTTAACTGAAACATCTACTAGGAGGTGACTTCAGATCTAAATATAGTGTACATATGCATATATAACATTGTTCATTGCTGAACCATTGTTCGTGTCATTTGGAGGAATTTGTTTGCTGAATTGGCGCTGTTAAGCCGGCTCAGCAAATTCATTACCTATGTTTGTGTAATAACTTTCTCTATTTGGTCCAAGTAAAGTATTTCAGAACCTAATATCACTGAGTTGTTTAATTCTTGCTGCACAGTGTTACAAAGACATCTGAACCCAGAGTGTCAGGTGGGTTGGAAGGTTCACTTGGTCATGGCCGTGCAGATGAGCAGGTAATTCTCAGCAGTCCTCAAGGGGACAGTGTTACATAATAAAAAATGAAAAAAACCATCAGTGATCAAATACTACCAAAAGAAAGCTCTATTTGTGTGAAAAAAATTGTATAAATTTTGTTTAGGTACAGCATTGCATGACCACGCAAATGGTCTGGTTATGAAGGGGGTAAATCCTTACGAACCTTAGGTGGTTAAATGATTTGTATTATTTATCTGTCCTTTAAATTTTTCTATCTGTTGTTTTGACAATTCAAAATAAATGAACAGTAGTGAAAAAAACAATGTTATAGATCCTCATGGTCTGTGTTACTGGAGGCATGGCAGGGGCATAAATACTTTGTAGTAAAATGTGTCCTTCTTTCCCCTCTCACAAAATTAGGTGGTATGGAAATGTAAAACTCAGAGTAGCTGAAAAGCAATTGCACTAAGCCATTGGAAGTTTCCGCACCTCTCTTTTTAGATCAGAGAAGTAGGGTGGCATTTTTTTTAATAGGATTAGCTGCGAGTGTGTTCATAGTGAGTGAAGTCAGCTCACTGGCAGGAAATCCTTGTCACCCCCTGTTAAACACACAAGGAAAGGAAGAAGGAAATCAAGACACATAATTAGTAGCAGCAATAAGATGAGAGGTTTCTCTATCTAAACCTTGTGACCTTTGGTAATAGAGCTGTCTGCCCTGCGTCCTGGTTTCACACAGATGTTCAATAAACCGAAGGCACGTCTGACCATTCTCACTATGTTTTGGCTGCAGCCAATGCCTTTCTTCTTCTATCACAGCTTAACATCAAAAAGAACTCGGCCACAGTAGAGGAAATTTGTCATAAGTTTAGAGAACCCACACATATAATGTCCTGGTCTGGTTTGATTTAGGCATATTGCGAAACTGGATCTAGTAAAGTATTCAGAGCAGTTCTCACTGTTTACAGCTAAAGCCTGAGGAAAAGATCTGCGCTATCCTGAATGCTTGCAACTTTAATAACATAACTTAGCCAATAAAGGGTATAACTTAAACTCCAAACTCTCAGCTATATGTTAAGTAAATGTTCTCATGTCAGACTGCAGAGTACCTAAGAGCTTGTGCACAAGAAGTGGTAAGGCCTAACTCTATCCAAATGCGGTGGCGGCTGGTGCTCCAAATTTTTTTTTTAGGGGGGGGGCGCAAACAAACTGAAAAATTATGAAAAGAAACTCCATCAATTTAAATTGGGCAGCCTCACTGTGCCCATCAAACGCAGCCACTGTGCCATCAAACGCAGCCACTGTGCCATCAAACGCAGCCACTGTGCCCATCAAACGCAGCCACTGTGCCCATCAAACGCAACCACTGTGCCATCAAACGCAGCCACTGTGCCATCAAACGCAGCCACTGTGCCATCAAACGCAGCTACTGTGCCCATCAAACGCAGCTACTGTGCCAAACGCAGCTACTGTGCCATCAAACGCAGCCACTGTGCCATCAAATGCCACCACTGTGCCCAATCACCGCCACTGTGCCCATCAAATGCCGCCACTGTGCCCATCAAACGCTGCCAATGTGCCATCAAATGCCCCCACTGTGCCATCAAACGCAGCCACTTTGCCATCAAATGCTCCCACTGTGCCCCATCAAATGCTCCCACTGTGCCATAAAATGCTCCCACTGTGCCCTCCCCGCCCGCCGTCTGCCAGGCACTTACCCTGTCTCAGTGGGGCAGCGGGTGATGGCGGCGGGCAGCGAGCGATGTCTTCTTCTCCCATCCTCTCCTATGATTGGACGCCTGATAGGCGTCCAATCACAGTGCCTGACGTTTCAGCCAATCAGGTGATGGGTAACAGACCCAAGCACCTGATTGGTGGAGAGGCGGTTCAGTGTTAGGAAAACGAACATTCATTCGCTTTTCTAACACAGCTGGTTGAACTGCGAGCTCTAAGCATGGCGCTTGCTGGTTACCTTTTTGACACCTATTAGAGTCTATGGTTCTAATCAGGGGCTTCAACTGTCCAACTGGTCCAAATGGTCTAAGCCTAAGGGCCATTTACACTTTAGCTCTGTGTTGCAGTGGGTTAACTAATGCATATTATTGCACGTTATGTCACACATTAAATATTATTGCCTTAAAGCCCCCCTCTCTCCACTGCCACATTTGGCACTTTTTGGGGGGGGGGGGAGCGGATACCTGTCAAAATTAGGTAACCACTAGCACTTCCGGGTAAGATCGCCGCATAACAATGTGGCTAGCGCTCACTGGAGCGCTTGGCTGTGCAGGGGGCACGAGAGGCTGGCTCAGGCTCTCAGTGGTGTACTGGTCAATTATCTTGGTGCAGCATTAAGTTTTAGATTGTGCTCTCTTTCCAGGGTATTAGACTTCTTGCACACTGCAGCTTGAAAATGCTCAGTACAGTTTATTTTTTTACTGAGCTGAAATACAGCCCATTAATTGTAATGTGCCTATGCACACAGGCATGTAAACAAGCGTTGTGTATTCTTCAGTAAAAAAAAAAAATAGAAAAATCTGCATTTTTGGTCAGTAATTTACGCCTCATGCGCGCAAATGCGTGCATTCATGTACGTTTGCACGTAAAGTGCACACAGATTTGTCCATTGACGTTGTCAATCCGGGAACAAGCTTCTGCTTATACGCAATGTGCGCAAATTTGTAACGAAAATTGCGCAAACGCAAAGTAGATGCTCAAACAGGAGTATCATGTGCAAGATGCCTTAGTGTATTGTAGGTGGAATAGTGTACTGTGCACAAATGTTGCTAAATACTGTCATCTGATTGCTGTGGGTAACATTGTGTCAATAGGGGCTGATGTATCGAAAGTCTGATAAAAGGAATATTTTTGTTGTCTACAGCAACCAATCATATTTAGGCCTCATGCACACTGGACGTTATAATAACGTTATAAAAACGCCAGTAGCTTTGCAGTGAGTTTTTCAAAGTTTTTCAAAGTTTTTGCAATAGCGTTTTTTACCTTTGTTTTCCAATAGATCAAAAACTTTAAAAGAATGTTGGTGACTGCTGGGGTATTTTTTATAGCCAAAAAACGCCCCAGCCAAAAACAGTTGATAACAGCCTATGGTGGTTATTTACTAAAGGCAAATCAATTTTGCACTACAAGTGCACTTGGAAGTACATTTGGAAGTGCAGTGGTTGTAGATCTGAGGGGAAGATCTGAAATGAGGGGAAGCTCTGCTGATTTTATTATCCAATCATGTGCAAGCAAAAATGCTGTTTTTTTTATTTTCCTTGCCCCCCTCGGATTTACAGCAACCGCACTTCCAAGTGCACTTGCAGTGCACTTGTAGTCCTAAGTGGATTTGCCTTTAGTAAATAAACCCCTATGTGTGCATGGACACATAGGGGTTGATTTACTAAGGGCAAATAGACTGTGCACTTTAAAAAGTGCAGTTGCACTCTGCAAGTGCAGTAACTCCAGAGCTTAGTAAATGAGGTAAAGCTTCACTTTGTAAAGAATACCCAATCACATGCAAGAAAAAAAAACAGCATTTTTGTTTGCACATGATTGGATGATGGAAGTCAGCAGAGCTTCTGCTCATTCACTAAGCTCTGGAGCAATTGCACTTGCAGAGTGCAACTGTACTTTGCACAGTGCACTGTCTATTTGCCTTCAGTAAATCAACTCCATAGGATAACATGCTGGAGAATTTATCGACTGTAGAAAAAAATGTCTGAAGACAAAAACAGCACCTGTAAAAACTTCCAAAAATGTCCAGTGTGCATGAGGCCTTAACCACTTCCATACCGGGGCCATTGTAAAATGATGCCAGCAGGAACATCTTCTCCCTCCGGCTGGACGTCACATGACGGCCTTGGGTTCTCGCCGCTCCTACGGGTCCTCGGGGGGCCCGCAGTGCGGCAATCAGGGATGAGGCATGTCCCTTGGACACAGCCTATCCCCAATCAGGGTAAAGAGCCAATGAAATTATCTCTTTACCACGTGACCGGCTATGTCCAATCACAGCCGGTCACAAATGTCAACAAACGGCTGTAGTGCCGTTCCGGGTTCTGAGATCTGGAAAAAAATGTACAGTGCAGGGCCCAATCTCTCAAAAATTAAGAGGACCTGTCACAGCCCATTGGAGTACTTGTCACCAGCCCCAGAGTACCAGTCACAGCCCATCAGTGTACCTGTCACAGCCCGAGTACTCATCAACAGTCAATAACAATGAAACTCGAAAAGTAAATGGGTACTCTTACCAGCTGTGATGGACCCCGAATGTCATATGACAGAGGGGTCAAACAAGCTTGGGATCTTGTGCTGTATTCATTGGAGGTTGCTCGGGTGCTGGGCAGGGATGAATGAGACCTGGTTCAAGGTAATATCCTCGGCTCCTGAACTGTGCAGACTCCAAGTGCTCCCCAGCCTGATAGCTGTCTCCGAAGCTGTTCCGTGAAGGCTCCAGGAAGTAATCATATAAAACAGAGGAAAGGAGAAGGACTCCAATGGTGCAGGTCAAAAACCAATTGGGTTTATTAAAAAAGTCAAATGGTAGACTCCAAGGTAATAAAAGTGATCACAAAAAACAAGTAATAAAATAAGATAAGAGCAATGTGGGATACAAGAAATGCTGGCCCGACCGGTTTCGACACTAAGGGGTCTTCAACTGGGGCAAAACTGAAAAAAAATGAAAACTGTTTTGCCCCAGTTGAAGACCCCTTAGTGTCGAAACCGGTCGGGCCAGCATTTCTTGTATCCCACATTGCTCTTATCTTATTTTATTACTTGTTTTCTGTGATCACTTTTATTACCTTGGAGTCTACCATTTGACTTTTTTAATAAACCCAACTGGTTTTTGACCTGCACCATTGGAGTCCTTCTCCTTTCCTCTGTTATATATGATTACTTCCTGGAGCCTTCACGGAACAGCTTCGGAGACAGCTATCAGGTTGGGGAGCACTTGGAGTCTGCACGGTTCAGGAGCCGAGGATATTACCTTGAACCAGGTCTCATTCATCCGTGTCCAGCACCCGAGCAACCTCCGATGAATACAGCACAAGATCCCAAGCTTGTTTGACCCCTCTGTCGTACGACATTCGGGGTCCATCACAGCTGGTAAGAGTACCCATTTACTTTTCGAGTTTCGTTGTTATTGACTATACACAAGCCTTACAGCATTTTTCCAAGATCGGGACTACCTCCGTCAGAGGGACATACCATTCAACACTCTTGTGGACACTTTTTTCACCTACTTACTGGGCTATATTTAGTCTAGCCAATATGTTTTGGTTTCACATTTAGTTTTTTACTTATACTTTTTAATAGTGCTACACTGTCACTGTATTATCTAATTTGAACTTTGTATGTTTGAGTGTTAGCAACTTTTTTCTCACTTACCCCATTATAGAGCAGTCCTTTCCTTCACCTCCACTCGTCACCAGCCCAAGAGTACCTGTCACCATCAGCGTACCCGAGTACCTGTCGCCATCTGAGTACCCCAAGTACCTGTCACCATCAGAGTACCCAAGTACCTGTCACCAGCCCATCAGAGTAACCGTCACCAGCCCATCAGAGTACCCGTCACCAGCCCATCAGAGTACCCGATTATCTGTCACTATCCCATCAGAGTACCTGAGTACCTGTCACCAGCCCATCAGAGTACCCAAGTACCTGTCACCAGCCCATCAGAGTACCTGTCACCAGCCCATCAGAGTACCCGTCACCAGCCCATCAGAGTACCCGATTATCTGTCACTATCCCATCAGAGTACCTGAGTACCTGTCACCAGCCCATCAGAGTACCCGAGTACCTGTCACCAGCCCATCAGAGTACCTGTCACCAGCCTCATCAGAGTACCCGAGTACCTGTCACCAGCCCATGCCTCATAGAATATATGTTGGGGTGTTTTCTTTTCAAAATGGGGTCATTTTGTGGGTGTTTCCATTGTCCTGGTGCTCCAGGACCTTCAAAAGTGTGATAGGTAGTCAGGAAACTAAATGTGTAATTTATGCTCCTAGAACACCTGACGGTGCTCCCTGCATGTTGGGCCTCTCTATGTGGCCAGACTGTGTAAAAGTCTCACACGTGCTATCGTCATACTCGGGAGAAGTATCAGAATGTGTTTTGGTGGGGTAATTTTTTCTATGTACATGCTGTGTGTTAGAAATATCTTATAAATGGACAACTTTTTGTAAAAAAAAAAAAAAATAGGTTTTTATTTTCTTTCCACATTTCCCAAAACACGTTTCCAAAAAAATGACATGTTCAAAAGTCTCATTATGCCTCATAGAATATATGTTGGGGTGTTTGCTTTTCAAAATGGGGTCATTTTGTGTGTAATTCCATTGTCCTGGTGCTCCAGGGCCTTCAAAAGTGTAATAGGCTGTTAGGAAATTTTATGTGTAATTTATGCTCCTAGAATGCCTGACGGTGCTCCCTGCATGTTGGGCCTCTGTATGTGGCCAGGCTGTGAAAAAGTCTCACACATGTGGTATCGCCATACTCAGGAGGGGTAGCAGAATGTATTTTGGGGTGTAATTGAAATTATGCATAAGCCGTGTGTGAGAAATAACTTGTTATTTTGACAATTTTATGTAAAAGAAAAAAAATTCTTAATTTTCCCAAAAATTGTGGGGAAAAAAATTACAACTTCAAAAAACTCGCCATGTCTCTTACTCAATACCTTGGACTGTCTACTTTTCAAAAAGGGGTCATTCGGGGGGTATTTGTACTTTCCTGACATTTCAGGGCCTCACGAAATGAGATAGGCCGTCAGTGCATCAGGTGTGATCAATTTTCAATGATTTGCCTCATAGCTTGTAGACTCTATAACTTTCACACAGACCAAATAATATCCATTAATTTGGGTTATTTTTACAAAAGATATATAGCAGTATAAATTTTGGCCCAAATTTATGAACAAAAATTACTTATTTGCAAAATTTTATCACAAAAACTAAAAAAATGTTTTTTTTCTTCAAAATTTTCGCTCTTTTTTCACTTATGTCGCAAAGAATAAAAAACACAGTGGTGATTAAATAGCACCAAAAGAAAGCTCTATTTTTGTAAAAAAAATGATAAAAAATGTTGTTTGTGTACAGTGTTGCATGACTGAGTAATTGGCATTCAAAGTGCGACAGCGCTGAAAGCTGAAAATTGGTCTGGGCAGGAAGGGGGTATAAGTGTCCTGTATTGAAGTAGTTAAACAGTCATTTACACAGTCCTCGTTTGAAAATGAAACAATAATTCTGATTGCTTATAGATAATAATGTTCCTCTTGGTACAACAGCCCCTAAATATTTACAATAAAATTAAGTACAAACGTTCATTGACCTGTTGCACCTCCTAATACATAGAACAACTTTGTGATCATCCATACCTTCTCCAATCATGGAATGCATTTCATTTATTAAAAAGAAGAGAAAACATTTTCTGGAATATTTGAGCTGCAGAGCAGGCAACTGGCTGTGAACTAAGTAATCCACCTGGAACATTATGGGGTTGATTTACTAAGGGCAAAAATACAGTGCACTTTGCAAGTGCAGTTGCTCCAGAGCTTAGTAAATGAGCAAAAACTCTGCTGACTTCCATCATCCAATCATGTGCAAGCAAAAATGCTGTATTTTTTATTTTCCTTGCACGTGATTGGGTACTCTTTGCAAAGTGAAGCCTTACCTCATTTATTAAGCTCTGGAGCAACTGCACTTGCAGAGGGCAACTGCACTTTGCAAAGTGCACAGTCTATTTGCCTTTAGTAAATCAATGCCATAGTTTCTTCAATAAACACACTGCAATAGCTGTACTGCATAGGGTGAATAAAAGCACTGTAAAAGTATCACTTAACGCAGCAGTGGCCACACATTGCACCACTTTAGTAGCATCAAGTCATTTTTATAGTGTTCTGTTGGACGAGCATGGAAAACCAGCAGCCGTTCGGCTCCCAATCAGCGCTCTCAGCCAATGGCAGAGAGCGTTAATCAGAGTGTTTTGGTGGGGGGGGGGGCTGTCCCCCTGTCAGAACATAACAGCTCAGCAGGGGAGATCGCTGAACTAACCTCACATTGTTAGTACAGTGGCCCCAACTGGAGCTGACAGTTTTTTTCGTTCGACCCATGGAGTTGAACGAAAAAAAAAAAAAAACGAATAGTGTGTACCTGGCTTTACAGATAATTGCCCATGGAAGAAGAAGAACAGATTAGTCATGTTATTAGGCAATAGATCCATTGTTACTTGCATTTCTACATTTTACAGTAACTTACAGCTAGCAACACCTCTATATCTTCACTGGCACTAGGTGTATGTGGACCACTATACATCAGATAGTGCTAGGTGTGCAGTGTTCATGTACCTATACTGCTCTGATACCACTGTTCCCTAAGCAGTCATTTTAAAGGGCAGCAATATGGCTGTAAAATAACCATATAGCTGCTTTAAAAAATGGGGGGCTTTTAAAGTATTATGTACATTGACCATAAAATTTGTGGCGTCCATAGCTGAGTGGAGTATAACAGAGAGCGGATACCAACACCCACTCCTCAATATAATGGAGCTTCCCTATTATAAAGGAGACAATAAACTATTTAAATGAGCACTGCACATCAAGCTTTGGAGTGGCACTGGTTAACAATCACTGGGCTTTGTAACGCTGTTATATCATGTGACACAAATCATATAGTAAGTCAAATGACTTAATAATAATAAACAAATAAGATAATTTAGGGAGTGACCTGAATTAATTAAGGTGAAATCCATTTAGTTGGGGTGAGTTCTTGCTTATTGCACATAAACTAACGCTGTGTTACCACTTTAGCATTGGTACTTTCTGTACTTCTGTTCCAAATGTAATCTGCGGTAGAGACCAGCTGCTTTTCCAGCTGAAATAATGATTCTCTTTTTGAGATTACAACTTGAAATTTACAAGTTTGTCATCTATTCCTCATTTCTAGGAACGGTCCTGTCCTGGGTATGCGAGATGGATAACTGGAAATGATTGTGCTTGAGAATGTTCCTGCTTCGCAGTACTGACCACCAACGTAACATCATATCAATGCCATACCTCCTTCTGTATAATTTGTTTTGCATTCTCAGGAAATCCTACATGGAAATTTAGTTGAAAAACTTTAAAACCACAAACAATTTTAAAAGCATAGCGTAATGCTGCATGTAATATGCGATCATGGTAGTTTCATATACACAATGAACAGTAGTATGCAGCAACCTATAGCAACCAAGCAGAACTCAGCTCTAACTTGTTTGCTAGCTTATATTTTCTGACTGTTAGTTATAGTATACCAGACTTTAAGTGACACTAAACTCTGGTTTAAAAGATGCAAATTCTATTCAAATACGTATTCTTAAAAGAGAAGTAAAGTTTCTTGGCCTCTTCTGGGTCACAGGAGTGCACTTTGTTCTGTAGTCATGTGATTGCTCAGTTCTTGGTCTAAAGCCTCGTACACACGATCGGATTTTCAGCAGGGAGTTGTGTGATGACAGACTGTTTGCTTAAAATCCGACCGTTAGTACCCTCCTTTAGACAATTGTTGTCCAATTTTCCGCCAACAAATGTTGGATGGCTAGTGAATTTTCAGTGGACAACGGCCTGTTGTCAGATTTTCCTGTGTACACAAATCCATCACACAAGAGTCCAAAAGTACAAACACGATGCTCGGAATCAATGCTCACCAAACACGACATTAGCAGAAGGTGCCCAAAGGGTGGCGCTCATGAGC
This sequence comes from Aquarana catesbeiana, assembly GCF_042186555.1. NCBI lineage: Eukaryota > Metazoa > Chordata > Amphibia > Anura > Ranidae > Aquarana > Aquarana catesbeiana. Next base: position 357,931,460 of record NC_133324.1, on the reverse strand, counting down.
TGAAATTCCATGTATTACGTCACTACATTCGTGTTTGTTGTCCGACAATTGTGTGCCGTTAGTATGCAAGACAAGTTCCTGGCACACGCCCTTTGGACAAAAGTCTGACGCTCTGTTGGCCAACAATCCGATCGTGTGTACGAGGCTTTAGAGTTGGCGGAGGACAGCTGCAGCATCACGCCGTTGCTGCAGCATGGAGTGAGCATGTGTGTTTATTTTTTTTTAGTACCTACACTTTTCCTTTAACCTCCCTGACGGTTTTCCCGAGTGTGGCTCGGGGTTAAAATTCAGTCCCATTAGCGGTAACCCCGAGCCACACTCGGGATTACCATGCAGGATGCTGGTGCCGCCTTACTTACCTTGTCCCCAGGATCCTGTGATGTCCCCCGCAGTGTCCGTGGGCTCTGTCTCCTCCGAAGCCTCTCCGTGCCAGGCTCCGTTCCCTGCGAGCGTCGCGACGCACGGGGGCGGAGCCTGGCGGCAAATTCAAAAGATTGTAGAAATCATAACACATACAGTACTGTAATCTTACAGATTACAGTACTGTATGAAATCATTTCACTTCCCTTTTGTCCCCAGTGCTTTGTCCCATGCCCTGCATGCAGTTTTATATTATATATACTGTTCTTTCTGCCTGGAAACTGGAGATTGTCCATAGCAACCAAAAAGTGTCCCTTTACATCAAAAGTGGTTTTAGACCAGCTAGAAAACAGCGATAGTAAATTAGAAAATTTGCAGAATCGAGCGATAGTGATTTATGGAGAAATTAATTTTATTAATATTATATTATTATTTTTTAAAATTATTTATATTTATTTATTATATTATAATTTATGTGTTTGTGTTTCAAACTTCATCATACCCGGGATATCTACTAGACTCTTGTTTGGACAGATTTAAGTGTGTTATTGTTAAGAATTACAGGCCTACAATATAAAACGCCAAATTTCCATGCAAAATAATTGTACCGCTTTCAGCACCTAAAATCCGAAATAATCATACCGCCAGGGAGGTTAAAAAAATACCTTTGGTTGCTTTCACCTGCCTCAAAATCTCCACATTATTTTTTTTCTGCTGCTGACTTGCTGTAAGAGGGTGGCTATATTTGTTCTCCCGGGTCCTCCTGTATGTAGGAATGTAGCCACCCTCTCTTGCTCACTCCAGAGATGGACTAAAGAATATGGACTATGAGAATTGTAGTGTGCATAGAACAGTGCATATGACCGCAACTAATGTGAACTGCTCATTCCAAACAAGTAAAAATAAGGAGGCAAAGGAAAAGTTTGGGAACTCACGGGGGGAGTTATACAGGGCCATCTTAAGAGCATTAAAGGCCCCCGGGCAATACAGTGCACTGGGGCCCTGTCTACACAATCACGCACAAGAATAAAAATGAAAATTATCAATAAGGCTATATTTGTTGGTACTTCCAACACCTGGATTGAGCCAAGATGTTAGTTTTGGAAGTTTGCACATTTTCTCTTTCTCCTCTGCAGCCTTTTCCCTCTTTTGTGCTCCATTCAAAACATTATGTTTAATTTCTGCTCTAAAGGTTATTTTCACGTAATAAAGTTTCTTTTTCCTCATCTTTCTTACACTTCCTCGAACTAGTGGCAACTCTAAGATTGATATACAAGGGGGACACATAAGATATTACAGTCAATACTTGGGGGGGGCCCGGGCACTAATAACTTTCCCCACTAAATCATACAACTAAAAAAAACTAAATAAATATATATAAATGTACACACTCTGGTGCTGCCTGGTGGGTATTAATGCTGGCATGGGTACTGCTGATGCTGGTGGGTATTAATGCTGGCATGGTTACTGCTGGTGCCGGTGGGTATTAATGCTGGCGTGTGTACTGCTGCCTGGCTCCTCTTAGACGCGGAAGTGTGACAGGAAGCATGCGGCTGCGGTAGAGAGCAGAGCCGATGCTTCCTGTATCTGTCACAGGCGGAGTGCATTTCATATCACTCCACCTGTGAAGAGCTGGAACTACACAGAAAGAAAGCATCGGCTCCGTTCTTCACAGTGACAGCTGATTCACACTCAATTCGATATTCCAGTCGCACACGTTCCCGGACAAATGGCAATAGAGTATTAGCGGCTGCTGTAACGATTACCAGTTGGGTTCTGGAAGTATCAAACAGAAGTACATCTTCGCCAGCACACCATGGATCAGCACACAAGATTGTCCAAAAAAAGGTTTTTAATTGAAAACGGTCAGCACTTGCCTGACGAAGGGGTCCTGCGCGTCCCCGAAACGTTGCACCTCCCTTGTGATGTGACCGTTTTAGATTAAAAACCTTTTTTTGGACAATCTTGTGTGCTGATCCATGGTGTGCTGGCGAAGATGTACTTCTAGCTGATTCACACTGCCCGCCGCGCAGTTGCTGACTGATATCGGGATTGATCGTGTGGCACTCTGTCTCTGTGAGGGAGCCGCACCGCACAGCACTGGCACAATGCGGCAGCAAACTTTTTGACATCTGAATGATGCTTGGCTGGCGTCGCTGGTCAGGTGGGGCCCCCCAGGCAAGTGAGGCCCCTGGGCAACTGCCCAGCATGCCCATGCGAAAAGATGGCCCTGGAGTTATAAGTAGGAAGAAAAAAGCAGTAAGGAACTACTCTAGGAAAAATAGACACTAAAGTGAAATTTCGCCCAAATAGGGAAGTTCCGCTCTACCTTCTCCCCCCCCCCCACCCCTCCTCCTTCACATGTGGCACATATTTTTTTGTGGGGCTGAACGGGTACCTGGCTTTGACAGGTACCCACTACCCCTTCCAGTTTGCCCCCCCTATCTTCCACTTCTGGGACACACCACAGGTCCCAGAAAGCTGCAGGACAATTCAGTTAGCACAGTGCGGCTCGCAAATGTACGGTGAACAGCTGGCTGTAAAGACGCAAGCAGTCACACCCGGCTGCCCACAGTTAATAGCCTGGCTTCGGGGACCAAATCCCAGTGAAGAAACTGACCGCTTGATGACAGCACTGGATCCTGTGACAGTTGAGTGCCTAATTATTAAAAGTCAGCAGCTACAGTTTTTGTAGCTGCTGACTTTTAATTTTTCAAAAGGTGACTGAAGAACCGCTTTAAATAGTAGATGTGTATGGATTATTTTTGGAGAATTAGGATATAATTTAGTGTCACTTTGACTGCTATATGTACAACTAGTTTCAATTTTTTTCCTGATTTCTGAATTGTGTTACTGTGGCAAACCATTCAAGAAATCTTTTACTGTACCTCTCTTTAAGGAAACCTGTGCTGAGACAAATATGTAGGGTGCCACTGCTTGGCTGGTTTGGGCTTCATTACATATCAGTGGCGGCTGGTGCTAAGTATTTTTTTTTTGGGGGGGGGGCCGCAAACTAATGACTCCCCCCCCCATCGCCGCAAGCAACCCCCCACCCCCCGTGGGAGATGAACAGCGGACGAGAAGGCAGCGGTGGAGACTAACCTTAACATAGGACGCAGGGGGAATGAAGAGCCAGGCCATTCTCCTTTTCTCCTCTGGGCTGAACTTGAAGTGTGTCTTGGGACACGATTGGGTGTCCTAGGACTCCCTGGCCAATCGAGTCTCAGGAGCTGCTTCCTGATTGGCCAGGAGGGGAATCAGGAAGACAACAGCGAATATTAATTCGCTATTGACACACATGTGGGTGGCTTCGGGGCGCAGTGCTCTGCGCCTGAACCCACCCTTATTTAAAGCCAATTAGAGCCAAAAAGAAACCCTTTTGGAATCCATGCATCCGGCGCCCTTCATGTAGATTAGGGGCCGGAAGCATGGATTAGGGATTAGGGGGGCAGCGTCCCTGCGCTACGTATGGATGGATGGGCCACTACTGTTACATACGAGTCACAGACAAGTAACAAGTGTGCAGCCAGTAAAATCTCAGTACATTTACAAATCTTGATCTGCATACCTGCTGTGGGTTAATGACTAATGCCGCGTACACACGACCGGACTTTCCGGCAGAAAAGGTCAGACGGAATAATTCCGTCAGACATTCTGATCATGTGTGGGCTTCATCGGACCTTTCCTTTTGAAAATTCTGACGGACCTAGAAATAGAACATGTTTCAAATCTTTCTGATGGACTCAATACCCATCGAGAAAACCAATAGTCTATATACTAGTCCGACGGACCCAAAACGACGCAAGGGCAGCTATTGGCTACTGGCTATTGCACTTCCTTTTTTCTAGTCCCGTCGTACGTCATCACGTTCTAAACGATCAGACTTTGGTGTGATCGTATGTAGACAAGTCAGTTTCATCTGAAAGTCTGTCAGAGTCTACTCTGACGGAAAGTCCGCTCGTGTGTACGCGACATAAGAAAGTAGCAACTGGCTCAACGTGACAGCCAGACAGATAGCATTTTCAGGAGAAAAGCCAGCAATGGCAGCTTACGTATTTGGACCATCAAAGTTTTCTTTAATCTTAATATAACTGTTTAGAAGATCTGATTACTAAGCAACTGTTCTTTAGTCATCACATAAACATGCATGCTTGTACTGATTGAAAGTACTGTTCACATACACGATATGAGCATAAGTATGTGTACACCCTTCCAAATTAGTTCAGGTGTGAAGAGTACCTTTTTGACTGAGCCCATGTTCAGCCCACAAAGCCCACAAAACCAGGTTTATAAAGACATGGTTTGACAAATTTAGTGTGGAGGAACTCAGGCAGCCTTCACAGAGCCCTGACCTCTGAGTTGTGCAGATATTTTATTGAAACAAAAAATAGTCATCAAACATCTGTCGTTGAACTCAATCTCTGCAGACATCTAGTTTTATTTTTCTGATTCAACCTACAGATTAACGTACCACATGCACTGTAAAAGCTTTGCTTCCAAAAAATTGAAGATAAGTGCCAAATAACTAATACATTTTTGAACATGCTAAAATTATTATTCTTATGATCCTTATCAATGCTGACAATCAGAAGAAAACATTGCCACACTTCTGTGAAGTGTAGTAGTTTAAAGTAAATGCTTGACTTGGTCACATGGTTTGCATTTATAGAGAGTCCCGGAGCTAATGTGAAGCAATGGGCGCAGGGATGGCATGACAGTGCTGGACAGCACAGATGCTGCTTTAATATTAGGTTTCCCCTTTTAGAAAAGGGGAGGGGCTGGTTAGGTCGTAGTGCAGATGACTTGGAAAGTCAGGGGGAAGTGACATCAGTCGGAGAGCGGTGGAGGAAGAGATTCCCACCCACCCGCCCTAGGTTTGGCAGTGTTGGTTTCCTGGAATAGGAGAAGTTATATTTTACATGTATGGAACATGTGGTGCCCATCCATCGGATGGGGGGTTGTTCTGGTACCCATCCATGGAAGGATGGGGGTTGATGTTGGGTACTTTTAGGTTACGAGGGGTTAACCTGGAAGAAGTAAAAGGTTAGGTCACTGCGAAGGTTGGGGTACCGCCTCCGAGTCAGGGGTTTCCGACTGGTAGGCTTAAAGTAAAAGAAGTTGTTCACAGTGACCAGGGGTATGGTTGTTTGCTATTACATTTCCCCTAATAAAGTTATTATTAAAATGTTATGGTTATTTATGATATATTTATGTTGTTTTATAAGTTTAATAAATAAGGCAGTAAAAGCCATTTACTCCAAGAACTGGGTTGAGTCATTTTATGATGTTTTTGGAGGGAGGGTAATTTGTGGTAAAAGGGAGAGTTATCAGGAGACTGGGCTTAAGTCCTACAATGTCATGGCCTGTTTAAGGCCTGACTTAGTTTTTGCAACAAGAAACAATCATCCGCTGATCAAGGCAATTAAATCAGATGTTTTTCATCATTTTCTGAAAGCAATGTCTAGAGAAGCTTAGGTTGTACACAACCTGACTGACCATAGGCAATCTTAAGTTGGATAGTGCATGACCCAACTGTCCATAGACAGTGAGAAGCTGGTCAGTGTTAGGATTGTGCATGGTGACATGATCTGACTGGTAATAGACAGTGTGAAGGTGAAAAGTGATAGGTTGTACATGGAGACATGATCTGGCGACCCAAAGACAGCACAAAACTGGACAGTGCAGGGCGGTGCAGGAAAAATGACCCAACTGCCCATAGACGCTGTGAAGCTGGACAGTGCTAGGTTGTAAATGAAAACAAGACCTGACTGCCATAGACAGTGTGAAACTTGACTGTGTTAGGTTGTACACAAAGAGATAATCTGACAGGCCATAGACAAGCTGTGAAGCTGGACAATGTTAGGTTGTACATGAAGACATAACCTTACTGCTCATAGACAGCGTGAAGCTGTTAGCTTGTACCTGAAGATATGACCCAATGCCTCATACACAGTGTGAAGCTGGACAGTGGTAGGTTGTACATGAAGACATGCTCCAACTGTCCATCGACAGTGCGAAGCTGGACAGTGTTAGGTTATACATAAGGACATGACCTGACTGTCCATAGACAGTATGAAGCTGAACAACGTTAGGTTCTACATGAAGACATGACCTGACTGCCTACAGACAGTGCAAGGCTATGACCCAATACCTCATAGACAGTGTGAAAATGCATAGTGTTAGGATATACATAAGGACATGACCGGACTGCCCATAGACAGTGAGAAGCTGAACAGCGTTAGGTTTTACATGAAGACATGACTTGACTGCCTACAGACAGTGCAAAAGTGGACTGTGTTAGGTTGTACATGAAGACATGACCCGATTGCCAATAGACAGCGCAAATCTGGACACCTTTAATGGCAACTTAACTCAAACACTTAAGCCCCGTACACATGATCGGATTTTCCGCAGACAAAACCGCAGAGTTTTGTCTGAAGGGCGTTGACCCCAAACTTGTCTTGCATACAAACGGCACACAATTGTTGGCCAAAAACCACGAACATAGTGACGTACTACGTGGTTTTTCAGCTCTTTAGCGCCACCTTTTGGGCTCCTTCTGCTAATTTCGTGTTAGTAGAAGTTTGGTGAGTGTTGATTCGTGCTTTTCATTTCACGCTTTTCATTTCACGCTTCTCATTTCGTGCTTTTCAGTTTGTTTCTGAACGGCCGTTCGTCAACCAGCCATGTTGCGGAATCGGAGGAGATAACATGTTATTTATTATTGGAGTTATTGCTTTGACCCAAGTCCAGTCCAGGAACAGGAGGAGGAGGATTTCTTGGACCAAAAATTGGTTACTTTATTAATCGTGACCAATTATGTCATATGCCTTTGCTGCGGGAGCTCCAGGAGAATAATCCAGATGATTTTCGGAATTATCTCCGGACGGACCCCTGCTTTCACCAACTCTTGGCATTGTTGACCCCCTATATTAAAAAGCAGGACACATGCATGAGTCTTTTATTTTATTTTTTGGTTGAATAATGATTTAAATTTGGTATATTTTCTATATTTTTGGATGCATAGAATGCACTTTTTGGTGAAGTTCTATTGGCAGATAGCATGTCTAATTTTAATTGTTTTCTTCTTTCAATGCACAATGAAACAATTGTGGAGAATAATACTTGGCTATGTGTTTTACTTCAAATGACAGTTTGGGGGTAGGCAGTTACATTTAAAAAAATACAATGTAAAATTAACAAGGGACACCAACATAGTTGTATCTTTGATCTTAAAAACTACGGGATAATGGTGTTGTGGTAACTTGCACCAAAAAAAACCCCCCCAAAAAAACAGCAAGCATAATAATATTATTCTTGATATCACTAGAAAAAAAAAAGCCTTTGAAAATGTGTTTGCCATAACTCCATCAGTATCACCAGCAAAGCAGCTTCATTATTATCCCATTAACTGCTTGCCCCCTGCCCACCATCAAATGACGGCAGAAAGGTGCGGCTCTCGTTCTGGGACGCCGTCATATGACGGCGTCCCAGAACGGCTGCTCTCGCGCGCCCGCAGCTTGATCTCTGTAAAGAGCCGTGTCCGCGGCCTGTGTCCAATCACAGCTGGCCACATGTAAACACGGAGATGCCGGTAATCGGCTCTCCTCGCCTCACACTGACAGAGTGTGCGACAAGGAGAGCCAATCAGCGGCAAATCCATGCAGGGGGACATCTAGCAATGTAATCTAGGGCACTGATGATCAGTGCCCTAATTACAATATAGCAATACAGCGTCACCAATCAGTGCCCATCATTGCCCACCAATGCCAGCAATCAGTGCCCACCAGTGGCTGCAATTAGTGCCCACAAGTGCCACCAATCATTGCCCATTAGCGATGCTAGTCAGTACTGGCAATCAGTGCCGCCTATCAGTGCTGCCCATCAATGCCCATCACTGCTGTAGATCAATGCCCATCAGTGTCGCCCATCAGTGCCACCCATCAATTCCTATCAGTACCGCCTATCCGTGCTGCCTATCCATGCCCACCAGTGCCACCTATCAGTGCCCACCAGTGCTGTCTATTAGTGCCCAACAGTGCCACCTGACAGTGTCCATTAGTGCCACCTGACAGTGCTCATCAGTGCCACATATTAGTGCCACCTATCAGTGCCCATAAGTGCGGCATATTAGTGCCTCCTCATCAGTGCCCATAAGTGCCACCTCATCAATGCCCACCAGTTCAGCCTATTAGTGCCCATCAGTGCCGCCTCATCAGCGCACATCAATGAAGGTGAAAAATTATAATGATAAATGATAAAAAATGTGTTTGGGTACAGTGTAGCACGACCGCGCAATTGTCATTCAAAGTGCGACAGCAATGAAAGCGGGTTGAATGAAAAAAATGATCTGATTCCCCATCCACACGTTCGAGGTAGAGGGGGGAATTCTTCCCGCTGTGGTATTATATTTTGACAGTGGGGAGCCTTCCCTGCCATCAAAATACATCAGTGCTGTCGGCTATAGCTGGGGGTACTGATCAATTGAGAAAAACCAAGCAGGCCGGTGGTACACAAGTTGATCGATAGATTGACTTGTGTACAACCAACCTGCCCATACATGGATAGAAATGTGGTTCCTGCTGAATTGGCCAAATTTCAATCTACTTAGAGTCGGCTTAATTAACTTTGTCTTAACCACAGCTGTAGGAACTAAGTGGTTAGACTTGGGAAGAGGACACTTGCTTTGCAAAACAGATTACAAAAACACAACATGCAAAGAAGGCTAGTATGATGTCATTAGGTGTTATCTGTTTGCTCACAACTGAAGTTCCTGCTCACTATCTCTTGGAACTGTTATCAGTAATCCTATAGCCCTTAGCACCTGTTCACATCAAGAAACACCAAAACAAGATGCTGTAGTTCAATGCCCCCATTTCACCTTTACTGATGATGAAAAAGACACAACGTAAACACAACCTTCATACTTACTTTAAAAGAATAATTATAATGCAAACAACCCATGTGTTTCCTTATACTCTACTCTGTCAGTCCTAGGGCTTTTCATAAGTGAATATTAATGAATTACTTCTGTTGGTCTTTTGCACAAACATTTCTGAAACTGTGCTGCATTCAGTAAAATTTAGGGTGGAGATAGTAAAAATCCAGAACTGCTTGAGATGAGGTCAAGCTGTATAATGCTTCCTAAGGAGAACCTGTCATGTATATTTTACCTGGCTAGCTTACTTTAGAGTTGAATTCCGGGCAGATATAAAAGAAAAAAATCATCCATGTGCTGATTAATAAGGCATACATTTTTTTTTTTAAATGCCTAAAGTTGACTTTGTATTAGTCTTGTGCAATCTCCTGTACAACAGCACTCAGAGGAAGAAGCAGCATGGGGAGCCAGTCAGGTTTGCTGCATAGATATATTCTGACAAGAGATAATTTAATAAAACTAGGGCAGAGATATGATCTCATGAGTTGCTTCTCCTTCACTGCCCATTTAGAACGCAGGGACAAGGAGATATAAAAACTGTTTTCCTTCAAGAAGACTCCCCTAATGCATCATCTAAATCCTCCCTCCTCTCCACATTCATAGTAGCCATGGTCTGGTGCACCCCCCACCTCTGTTCTCACCTAGCTGAGAGTACAGTTTTCCCCGCTCCAGCAGCCTCCTGGGATATCCACAGAGAGAGGCTGGAGGAGGGCAGAACCAGTGGTGCATCATCTGGTGGCCGGCTGCAAGAACCTGGAAGAGAAGGCTGGCTCCCGGTGACATCAGAGAGGAAGATTGCGTGCCTCCCTTAATGGCACCACTGCGTGTCTGCTAAAGAGCATTCTAATCGCTGCATTAGGTAGGACACAATGGGGGCTATTTACGAAAGGCAACTCCACTTTGCACTGCAATTGCACTTGGAAGTGCAGTCGCTCTAAATCTAAGGGGTAGATCTGAAATGAGTGGAAGCTCTGCTGATTTTATCATCCAATCATGTGCAAGCTAAAGTGCTGTTTTTTATTTTCCTTGCATGTCCCCCTCGGATCTACAACGACTCTACTTCCAAGTGCACTTTCAGTGCAAAGTGGAAAAATAACCCCCAATGCAGTAACTCTCCAAATCACTAGCCATGTGATGATTACTGTACAAGCTGTCCCTTTGATTATATCAGAATATTGTGTAAGGGCACATATACAAGTGCCAAGTGCATTATTAGAGACAGCCATTAAAGTGTTACTAAACCCAGGACCCGACATTCACTATATCTGGTCTCCCAGAGTACACAGAGCATGCAAATGCAATTATTTTTGTGAATATAAACTGCTAAATACCTTTTGTCATCAGCAGTATATAGCAGTCTTGTGACTTCTATCAGTGTCTGGTTAAAGCTTGTAGGAGGAGTTTGGTTTAATGATTCTTGACCCTCTGTCTGGACAGTGCTGATTGCCCCTGTGCTGATCACATGTACTCTCCAAGAAAAAAAAAACTCTCTAGCAATACACACCAAACTGAGCATGTGCAGCTTGTCCCCTAGCCTCTGTTCTATCAGCAGATGGATTGGGGACTGTGGAAGAAGGGGAGGATCAGAGAAGACAGGATCAAACAGCCTTTTTATACATATGTAGCAAGGTCTCCTGCCTCCTTCAGTCTAATGAGAACCCCCAGGGCCAGAGATAGCTGTCATCCTTCTATATGTGGTGGGTTGTGAGGCATAGTGGGTGTAAGATGGATAAAGTTAGTGGGCGCCAGACACTTCTTGAATGCAAAAGAGATGTTTATTTCTCTTACAAACTTTTTGGGGAAAGAGGGTAAGGGCCACTACAACTTCTCCTTGTAGTTCTTCAGCCCACTGAGCTCCTGGTCTCTCACTAGACCCACTGATTCACTGTCACTGGATCCCTTGAGCTCCTTCTCTTCACAGTGGTATCTACCTCAAGCGTCACCCCCCGCCTCTCTGCTGGGTCCCTAGCTTGGCACTCTCGATACTTTTCAAGCTTCACCCCACTGGCCTGCTCGGTCCCTGGCTTGACTCACAAGGCTGCTCTGCAAGCGTCACCTCTGCTGGTTGGGTCCCTGACTTGATCACCGCTTGAGGTTTCCCGATTCTCCACTGTGCCTGTTCGGTGAGAATACTTCTCCGCTACTGGCTTCAGTTACTCATTGTGGTCCCTGGTAATAAGGCGATTGGTCCCTTAGTGGCGACAGCTTTCATCTCCGACCACTGACAGGTTCTCCGGCCAGCAGAACTATCACTTCTGGTTGTACTGCAAGCTGCAGTCCCAACCCTGCACTTCTCTCTTGTTTCTGCATAGGCCCTCAGACAGCCTAGCAGCCAGACGCCCCCGGGAGAGGCCCAATCTCCGGCCTAGCAGCCCGAGGCACATAACACACGTCCACCCAGACAGCCGTCCAGGTGGAACACAACATAGATCACCTGACTCCACCCGAATATATAGGTTCCCCCAGCAGGCCAAGGGATTCAAGAAAATCCCTGCCCTTTGGCTGAGATACCCCATATACCCATAACCTAACCTTGGGTTGCCCTTCTTATATCTAGTACCACCAAGAAGTACTCGGCCACCAAGTGGTAGAAGAGAAAAGTGCAACAAGGCTAAACTTTGGGAGAAATCATAAGATCTCTAACAATCAACCAGGATAACTACTCCTGGCAAGTACATTTGTGAGGAGCACCCCAGAGTGCTTTACTGCATATACAGAAGTTATTCTCTCATGTGAAGTCCTCATTCATGTACTGCTTAGCACTAAAACGCGTCAGTTTTGGTCCGCCACCTTACACTGCTACCTAAATCTACAATGAGGGAGATTTACTAGAACTGGAGCACACAGAATCTGGTGCAGCTGTGCATAGTAACCAATCAGCTTCTAACTTCAGCTTGTTCAATTACGTCTTGACAATAAAACTTAGAAGCTAATTGGTTACTTTGCAGATCTGCACCACATTCTGTGTTCACTAGTTTTAGTAAATCTCCCCCTGTGTGTCCATAACAACCTCTGTTACTCATATACATAAATTATAGATAAGAGGTTAGTAAAATGATAACATACATTAACTTACATGCTTTGAGCATGGCACTTTAGCTGGAGTGCCAGGGGGTCAGAGGTCATATGAAATTTGGCTTCTTAAGTATCTGAGTTCACACTCAACAGATGGGAGAGGGTGTGCGAGGTCAAATGGTTAGCAGGCCAGCAACCACCCAACTTCAGATAGCCGTTTGACCCTTTGAATGACCCAGCAATGGCTGTGCAACAAGCACTGGAAATATTATATTGGAATCAATGTACATATAATTTTTTACAGACTTTGTTCACTTTGCTGAGATGATTTGTTTAATGCATTTAATGCAATCTTTGCACATTTTGGTGTGGTTTCCATTCTTTTTCCTATTACTCTTATAATACAGTATAGATATTATAGCTGTATATGTAAAATGTATTTGCATAGATGTATGAATGTCAAAATAGATCAATGATAAGGTGCAAAACGGAATAACCTATAGCAGGGCTCAAAATTTCAAGTCCTGAGCTACTAGCCAGGCCTCAAGGGTTACTTGCCACCACTGCCTCACCCACCCCTACCCTGCCCCACCCCTAATCCCACCCCTAAACACACCCTTAAATAATTATCTCATTAAATGATACTTAAATGTTTTATGCAGAATTAAGTTACAAAAATAAATATTAACAACAAATTTATCAGTGCAGCCTCACCTGTGCTCATCAATGCAGGCTCACCTGTGCCCACCATTGCAGCCTCACCTGTGCTCATCAATGCAGGCTCACCTGTGCCCACCATTGCAGCCTCACCTGTGCCCACCATTGCAGCCTCACCTGTTCCCACCATTGCAGCCTCACCTGTGCCCACTATTGCAGCCTCACCTGTGCCCACCATTGCAGCCTCACCTGTGCCCACCATTGCAGCCACACTGTGCCCACTATTGCAACCTCACTGTGCCCACTATTGCAACCTCACTGTGCCCATTGCAGCCTCACTGTGCCCACTATTGCAGCCTCATCTGGGCAGGGAAATGCATGACTGAAGGAAGAGGAGAGCCACAGGATCACAGAGCAGGATAGCACTCTGTTACAGCTTACATTACAATTGTCTCCGCTCTGCTCAACACAGCTCCGCCTCCTCCTGACCCCATGCCTGTGATAGACAGAACGCCGTTCCAATGCTAGGATGCCTTCTGTCTATCACAGGCATGGGGTCAGGAGGAGGTGGGGCTGTGTTGAGCAGAGCAGAGACAATTGTAATGTAAGCTGTAACAGCGTGCCATCCTGCTCTGTGATCCCACGGCTCTCCTCTTCCTCCATGCTCACTTCCCCCCCCGGGGTGCCTCCTGGGAGAACCCTGCCCACTGGCGGTGCTCACCCCTCCCCCCCACACACACACACACACTCCCAGGCAGCCCAGCTTACAAGCCCTTATTTTACACTTGCAAAATGCGAGTAGGCGAGTGAAAAATTTGAGGGCTGACCTATAGCAACCAATAGCATTTTCACATGTCAGAGACCCGATCACATTGGGGGAGGTATGCATCTAGAGGCTCTCTTTTATGTTAAAGATCCTGATAAGTAAGGCCAGCCATAGATGGAGCAAATTTCTTTCCTGCAACCACGATTTCCCCATCAAAACAGTCCCTCCTGCAAAGCCATTGTTTTCTCCCGAAGGTGGGAAACCGTTTTGCCAGGAGAAGAGACAGTAATTATTGCTAGCGGCTATAATGGCTGCTTGCAATAATCGCCTGTAAAATCCAGCAGGCTGGTTGTACCTAATCGATCAACTTAGGTACATTCTGTTTGCCCGCCAGTGGTGGCTGGTGCTCAATATTTTGGGGGGGGGGGGTGCGGCAATTAACTCCCCCCTCCCAGGCGGATTGGACAGGAAGGTGGCGATCTGTGGCCTTAACTTCCCATGACTTGGTGGTGCTGGATCCGGGGTAGGACTCCTCGAAGTGGCTGTTGCTGCTCCTCGCTTCAGCTTGCCGTTGGAAGAGTCGGGGCTATTGCTTCTCCTTCTGGCCGAACAGGAAGTGGGTCCTGAGACCCGATTGCCCAGGAGTTCTAAGACTTCTGGGCCAATCCGGTCTCAGAAGCTGCTTTCTGATTGGCTGGGAGGAGAAGCAGGAAGACATTAGCGAATATTAATTCGCTAATGTCACACAACTGGGTGGGCTCAGGGAACAGTGCTCTGCGCCCCAAGTCCACTCTTTTTTGAAGCCAATTAGAGCCTCAGCTTTAATCATGTGCTTCTAAAAAGAAAAAACCCCATTGAAATCCATGTGTCCGGGGCCCTGCATGGAGATTAGGGGCCTGGGCACATGGATTAGGGAGGTGGCGCCCCTGGGCACCTAATGGAGCAGCCGCCACTGCTGCCCACACATGGTTTAATTCTTGACTTGTTCCTGCTGAAGTGGCTGAGATTCCAACAGTCTATGGCCAGCTTATCCCTGTAGACCCCCACATCCAGGGATGTTGGGATGAGGCCCTTGTCCCTATTACTATAGGGGCAAATATGCTCTGCCAAGGGACTCCCTGGCAAGGTATTCTGGTACACTCTCATTGCACTTCCACTTTCTGACCAGCCCTAGTCGCAAACAGCGTGAATTTGGGAACGTACCCCAATCTCACATGGATGTCATATTGGGAACAGTGACTGTGTCCATGCAGCCGCTGAGTCCCATTTGACATCAAAGGGGATGTACAGAACACCTGTGCATCCCCATGCAGGTACACATGGCCCTCGCATGATGTATACATTGATAGGCCCAGTGTGAAAGAGGCCGTATTGTGTGCTAAAAGGTGTCCCTCTATCTTTTTTAGAAAATGGTCCTCCTTGTGTGTTGATAGTAAAGTACCATGGATGGATCACCAAAGCAGTGCTGCTGGGCCCCTATCATTTACCTGATTTGCTATGACCAAAAAGAAACCCTTTGGAAAAAATGAACTATGTTTATCTCCAGTTGTTAGATTTCTGTGTTTTTCCATTACTCTGCCTTGCTAAACAAGTCTGACTTGTGTTACTGATGAGAAAGAAAAAGACTGTGCCATTTTAAGCCTATGTGTAAATAGATGTTCATTGTAAAGAACTTCCTTTTATAGGACACCTCTGGGTGAAATATGTTTTATATAATACAGAGCTGCAGGGCCTGTTATAAGGAAGATTGGCATGACTTTCCATTGATGTCTGTAAATGTGTTTTTTGGAACCAGTGTTAAATTTCAGTGATGAATGCAGCATTACGGGCTTTTCATTTTCCAGCCCGCAAATGTACAGGGCTCCATGCAAACAAAGGCTAATATTATCTGTTTAAAAATAGAAAGATCCTCATTCATTTTAGCACAAGATCCTATATTTAGCATTAGAGAGTACAAATCAGTCCAATCAGGGTCACTAAATTTAGCATTTCAGTTATGCTTGTTTAAAAACAGTAAACATTCTAACAATTAAACTGTAGCAATGTTCAAACTGCCTTCTACAAAATGATTTGATTTGAAGAACGTCTTTCTTGTCCTGCTTCTGAAAGTACATTTAACGGTTCTAAACAAGCATAGCTCCCAACTGTCCCTGATTTCGAGGGACTGTCCCTGATTTGGAGCAATGTCCCTCTGTCCCTCTTTCCTCCTCATTTGTCCCTCATTTTGGTCTGATCTATACATTGTATATAAAATGCACTTTTTATCTTTCAAAAAGTGTTTCCCAGTGCTAAATAATTTCTGAATTGCTGTATATGTAAATTTCCAAAGCCAGTATGAAGGAATAATAGTGGTAAAAAAAATCACTTTTGGGTTTTAACAACCATTTTTTAATATAATTTCTCCTTTAAGGGGGCGTGGCAGGGGGTGTGTCCTATACCTACATACTTTTGCTAATAGGTGTCCCTTGTTCCTATCTCAAAAAGTTGGGAGATATGCGACAAGCATGTGCCCAGTAAAGTCAAAACCCCTGATCTGCATACTTTTGTCAGGTTAGTAAAGCTGGCCATACACTGTTTTATGTCTTTTTTTTTTTCATTCAGCTAGATTTGTTCAGTGACATCACCTGAGATACCTGGCTTGGTTTGTTGACATTCAGCAGCTGGCTGGGGAGCTGTCATTTGTGACAGGAGTAGTGATGGGAAAAGATCGTTGTGGCACGGAGCATTGTTTATGATGATTGATTTTGGATCTACATCTTTGGATGACGTGATTGACATTACATTTACTGTACATTGGAGGACACTATTTGAATACATTGAAGGACTTTTTCTTAGATGTGGGTGTTTTTATTCATTATTTATTTGCGAATGAGTAATATATGCAGTGAGAACGCAGTTCCAGCACCTCCAGCAACGAATGTATGTAATGGAAGGGAGAACTGGGGTGTGCTGCAGGGTCTATTAATGCTGGCTGCTGGGGGAATCTACTGTCGCTGATGGGGAGCTATTTTTGCGCGGAGGTCTATTATTGCTGGTGGAGGGTCAATTGTTGCTGGAAGGGATCTACTGTTGAGGGAGAGGTCTATTGTTGCTGGCTGCTGGAGGGTCTATTGATGCCGGCTGCTGGGAGATCTGTTGCTCCTGGGGGTTTATTGTTGCTGGGGTGGTATTTTGTTGTGGGGGGGACATTGTTGTGGGGGGGGGGCATCTATTGTTGCATGGGGGAACTATTGTTGTCTATTGTTGCTGAGGGAGGTCTATTGTTTCTGGAGGGTGTACTGTTGCTTGGGTAGGGTCTATTGTTGCTCACAGCAGGGGATCTATTTTACTGTCTTTCTTGTTATCATTAACAAATTCCGTGCAAATCACTTAGTAGTGCAAAATGATACTTGGTTCTGTATTCTCTAAATGTGGCAGTGCTGTCAGGTAGGTAGGAGGTGGAACCAAAGGACAGTGCTCAGAGGTAAGTAGGGGCAGAAACGAAGGCTGACTCTGAAGGCGGGAGTTCCTGCACCTATTCTCTGAGAAAAAAAGCCCTGAGTATATGTATCCCTTTCTCATTCATGTAGGGGGAGGGCCAGATATCTGGGGGGGCCCTGATTCTAAAGGGGGCATCCAGATTCTGCTACGAGACTCCGCAGATCCTCACATCCACAAGGTAAAAAAAAAATAAAAATAAAATAGTAAAAATAATAATAATAAAAATACCTAGATCAAGGTTTCATCTAGGTCAGTGTCTGGGTTAGTGTTTGGGTCAGTATTTTTTTCAAAAGGATTTATTTATTTTAAATTAGTATCAGTGTCAGTTAATGTCAGTGTCAGTGTGTTTTAGGTAGCAAAAAACACAAAATGCGCATTATTGTTTCTGGGCTGTACTACGGGTACAAACAACAAATAACATACACATATGTGGTATCGCTGCGATCGCCCAGAGCAAGAAATTTTTTTTTTAGGTTGTTCTTTGGTTGAAGGTTATGGCAGTAGCAAGAAATATACAGCTACATTTAAAAAAAATATATTTATTTTACTATTATGGGACAGTTTTCCTTTGATAATAAAAATAAAATCAGGATATATTTATTACCATTTACCGCCAAATGAAAGCCCAATTTGTCCTGAAAAAAACAAGGTAATATTCACCTGGATGCACAAAGTAGTTGTGATGATATGTAAGGTTTTACTAACACATGTCAAAGTTGCAAAATTGTGCTTAGGCATTAAGATTGGTTTTACCCTTAGGCACAAATGGGTTAAAGACCTGCTCCCTGCCTAAAGATTTTTTTGCTTTTGCATTGGTACAACTCCCTATGGCAGTGCCCAGCTACCCATGCCCTTTTTAAACAAAACCTGCAAATTGACCTTAAAGTGGAGTTCCACCCACTTTTACAACTCTTCAGCATCCCTTACTAAACTGTGCACTGTAAACAAATTGGATATATTTTTTTTTTCAGCACTTACTGTATATCTGCTGTATTCATTTTTCACTTCCTCTTCCCTGGCCACGGCCCATCGCATCATTTCCTGTTTGCAATGCCTTCTGGGAAGGGGCGGCAACTTCCTCTGACACTGCCGTTGCTATGGAAACCTGACCTGAAACCTATTACACTGCTTGTGCTGCACTGAGCATGTGCGAGATCTGCAAGGATGAGATCCAGGAAGAAATACAGTCTGGCTTCAGATGCCCACACTTAAGATGGCCACAGCCTGCTGTAAGTTTATAAAATAACAAACTACTGCTATAAACTAACAAAACTGACCTTAGTTTACAGACAAACTCTACTAGAATACATTGAGCTTGTGTATTATAGGGGTATTTTTATTTAAAAAGTATAATTTCGGCTGGAACACCACTTTAAGAAATGGCTAGAAAACAATTACAAGATTCGGCTTCCATAAACTTCAGTTGGATTCAGACTCTATGTTTGAGGTTCACGGATTTACAGCTGGGTTCAGCAAATGTCCAGCAGACTGTGTTTTGCTCAGTTTGCTTATCCCAGTATCTGAAGTGTGAGTTCTAAGGCAATGCTGCCTGTGACTGCTAGTTTCATGAGATTTAGAGTGATAGTTGATAATTTCACTACTGTGCTGTTTACTGTTCTCCTTGCTGGAGGCTCTGACATGAGGAAGTAAACACTTGCCTCAACTAACATTACTGCCTCCATCCAAGGACACAGTGCAGAACATGGCATGGCACGTCCATAATGGGGAAAGGATCAGGGGTGGGTATCTAAACCTTTGCTGCATCATCCGTGGCTAGCAGGCGAGCACCCGCCGCGCGCTGCAGGAGCATTGTCGATGTCCGCCGGTGGCCCGCGAACGTGCCACAGAACAGGGAGATGCAAACTAGGCATTTCCCTGTTCTGCCTAGCAACATGACAGGGATCTACTGCTCCCAGTGATCGGGAGCAGTGATCTCTGTCATGATCTAGTAAGCCCACCCCCCCTACAGTTAGAACATTCTGAGGGAACACAGTTAGCCCCTTGATCGCCCCCTAGTGTTTAACCCCTTCCCTGCCAGTGACATTTACACAGAAATCAGTGCATTTTTATAGCACTGATCTCTGTATAAATGCTAATGGTCCCAAAATATTGTCAAAAGTGTCCGATCTGTCCGCTGCAATGTTGCAGTCACGATAAAAATTGCAGATCGCCACCATTACTAATAAAAAAATTATTAATAAAAATGCCATAAATCTATCCCCTATTTTGTAGACGCGATAATTTTTGCACAAACCAATCAATATACGTTATTGCGATTTTTTTTACCAAAAATATGAAGAAGAATACATATTGGCCTAAACTGTGGAAGAAATTCGTTTTTTTTAAATATAGTTTTTGGGGATATTTATTATAGCAAAAAGTAAAAAATATTGCTTTTTTTTTTTTTTTTTATTGACGCTCTTTTTTTGTTTATAGCGCAAAAAATAAAAACCGCAGGAGGTGATCAAATACCACCAAAAGAAAGCTCTATTTGTGGGAAACAGAGGACGTCAATTTTGTTTGGGTACAGCGTCACATGACCGTGCAATTGTCAGTTAAAGTGACACAGTGCTTTATCGCAAAAAAGGTCCTGGTCAGGAAGGGGGTAAATCCTTCCGGGGCTGAAGTGGTTAAGGACACATAAACTGTCTAATTATCATTCCTCCAAGACACCCTTGGCATTTAAAGACAGACAGTAGGCTGTTGCTAACTGGACTGAAAGGCAATTAAAGAAAGTTTATGGGCACTTTTACTTTGCTTGACCATAGCATAGTTATATGATATGCAAACGGTTTGTTTAACTATACGAATACAAAAAGGGCACAATGAGCCAGCATAGAGGAATAAGAAACAGTACTGCTTTTCTTCCAAGAATTAACAATCCTTTTGCTGAGCTACTGAATTTGGAGCCTGTGAGTAATGGGAGACCTACCACACATAAGAGGGCAAAGTACACACGCCTAATAATTAATGGTTTTGGTTAGAACTAACTGTGGTTGGTTTTAGTGTCTGGAAAATTGACTCATGTGTTACTTTGCCAAAAGTAGAGACATCCTTGTACTCCAACTTAAACTTTTAAAAGTAACTTTCCTGCCTAACGACAGATGGCGAAAGTCTACTGCTGTTACCTTTATTAATCTGTGTGCCTCTCTGATTTAGTTTCACTTTGTTACTGGGATTTGATTTTTCTGAGTTTTATGCCTAAGGTCGGTGTTTTGTCAGATTAAGCGACCCGTCAGAATTTGTAATGGAAGTGACGTTCTGTCGCCGCCAGCTTGCTACACCCCGCACTCCTCCACAGTAAGGATACAGTGAGAAGGGGGCAAGCGGACATCTTGTTACACCCACTGGAGTTTTGCATTTTACACTTATTTTTAACAGTAAATGGAGCTTATATGGTGAAATACAGGATTTAGAAATCCGTCGTACTGTTTGCATGTTGAATTATAAAAGCAGCGGTGTTCTGTCAGATTAGCAAACCTGTGAGATCAGCAGGCTTGCTGCTGCTTTTACAATTCAACATTTAAATAGTCCGTCGGATTTCTAAATCCTGTATTTCACCATATATGCGCCATTTATCAGGTACCAGAGCATTTGCATGCGCATGGGTACTTGTTTTTTTTTGTGACAGCTAGTTCAGGGAGAAGATCCCTGGCCTGCTGTCACTTGAGGGAGCAGATCGAGGAGATGCTGCAGGAGTTGGAACATTTACATGTTATATATATATATATATATATATATATATATATATATATATTACACAGTATATATCAAATGAAGGATCGTCAGACCACAGCACCAAAATGAGATTAAACCAAGGATGGGTGCTGAAGGGTTTTTTTTGGGCTAATAAAAGGTAATAGTGAGCATCTGCTGTGAGGTGCAACATTTAAAAGTTCAAAAAGGATTCCAGCTTACCTTTATTAGCATTAACTTGGGCCATATCAGAACAAGTAACTAACTGGTCAAAAACGGCTAGGAGGTTTTAATACACTATTGTCTCTTTCCCAATAAATAGAAGCTTGTTACGAAACATGGGAACTGCCATTGCTAATGTCCTAAAAAATACTAGTTTAATGTGTGTCAAGCTAACCCTGATGCCATGTACACACAAGCGGACTTTTCGACGGACTAGGTCCGGCAGCCTCGGACAATTCGACCGTGTTTGTGCTCCAGCTGACTTTTTTTTCCCAAAAGTCCAATGGTCCTTGAAATGAAACATGTTTCAAATCTTTCTGATGGACTCGAGTCCGGTCAAAAAGTCCGCTCGTCTGTATGTTAGTCCGACGGACAAAAAAACGACGCTAGGGCAGCTATTGGCTACTGGCTATGAACTTCCTCATTTTAGTCCGGTCGTACGTCATCACGTACGAATCCGTCGGACTTTGGTTGATTGTGTGTAGGCAAGTCCGTTCATTCGAAAGTCCATCGGAAAGTCAGTCGAAAAGTCCGCTGGACCTAGGCCGTCGAAAAGTCCGCCCGTGTGTACGCGGCATAAGTCTTCAATGTTTTCTGGAGTTCTGGACATCAGGAGTTGTGATGTTTTTGTATTTGTTCCAGGTTATTGGCTCAGACACTGGAAAGATCCAGCTATGAGCTCTGCAATGGCAGCCCCTGTATTTTTATTATGACAATCTTCTGTCTGTGTTCAGAAACTAACTGCAATATTTTCAAATTGCTAATTCGCCATTGGCTGAATCACTGAAATGCAACTGTTACTTACTCTAATGCATCTAAAGGAAATCATTCTTTTGCAGGCAAAAACACTGCAGGATCTTATTCCCTAACAAGGAACAGTAAAGCCTTGTACACACGGGCCCAATGTCTGCCGGTTCACTAGAAACCAACCAACATTCGGCCCGTGTGTACTGGAGCTGGTCCGACAGAAGCCGGCTGGCATGGAGTGACCGGAGTGTTTTAGCGGGGGGGGGTGTCAAAACACAGTAGAACAGCAGGAGAAATCTCTGTACTAACGTTGGATAGTTAGTACAGCAGCTCCTCCTGAGCTGTCAGTTTTTTTTCGTTCAGCCCTGCCATATGTATGAGGCTTAATAGAGAGACCTCTATAAGAGGTGAATTAATTAGAATCGCCAGTGCAAACCAGGTGGATGAAAAAAATCCCCCTTACCTGGACATCGTTTTCTGGCAGTGGCACCTGCCTCTCTCAGAATACTCTGATCAGCGGCTGCAGCTGATTGGCCGCATCCGCTAATCGAGAAAAATTTTCCAACGTGTTCCTTTAAGCGGAGATGGTCACACATTGACTGAAATTGGTACTTAACTGGCTGAATTTTAGTGAGTGTATAGCCAGCTCAGCACTACAGTGTAGGTTCAGATTGTATGGGAAAGGAATCCAGGTAGAACAGAGTATCTAAATCGGTCCAGGGAAGCACTTATTACAATTATGTATACATTTCCTTGTAAGTGTAAAATCCCAGTGTAAAATAGAATTGTACGACAAAGGAAACAGATCTGGAAACATGATGAGTAAGGTTCATATTGAGATCTGTTTTCGTTCTTTTTCCCTAAGCTGTAAGGTTTTTTATGTTATGATGGAAAAGAAATGAATTCTACATAAAAAATATTTTGACAGGTGACTTTCTGCAAGGACATTTATTGCCTATTTTTAAAAGGGGATGCCCCATTGAAGGCATTGCCTCCAGTATATGCCCTTTAGTTTGCAAATACATTTGTGAATTCAAATTTGCATATTTCCTATACCTCAGGGCTTCTGGAATAACACGCTAATAGAACATCAGGAAGAATGCTGCTTTTCTGCACAATCCAGGTCAACCAGGAAAAGCTTTTCTAATTGCACTTGAACTGGGGCAGTGTGCATAGATAAAGAGAATTTGCATATCCTGCAGGCCCAACTGCTCTCTAGGGAGGCCTAGAGTTTTGTGCATCCTATTTTCACATTCCTAGAGTTAACCCCAACACCTACTCTGCCAACCCTGTCTGCCTTTTATGTTCTTCCTGTTATGTGATGGTTGATTTGTTTGTGTAGCTGATGTGAAGTTCAATATCCACCCCAGATGGCAATGAAACAACCATCTAAGTTCCTGAACTAACCTGTCTCTTCCTACCAGATACAGTGGTCACTTATATTGTTTTTAAAGTACTTTGTCATCAGATCACATCTATGGTGCCATCTAGTGCAAGTAAATACAGTATATATATATATATATATATATATATATATATATATATATATATATATATACACACACACACACACACATACGGGTTTGTGCACACATATTCAGTATTCTTGCCCTGTCCTTGTTTGGCAGCAATCAGAAGAGCAGACCACCTACTTGCTGTTTTTAGGAATTAATACACCTTATGAGTTTCACACTTGCGGTATACAGAAGTAATTTTTTTTTTTTAACAAAAAAGGCCTAATGTAGCCCCGGAAAAGTAAGCAGCCTTTGTTCCCCCATCCCTTGCCTTGACATTTGTAAGCATTACCATAGGCACACAAAAGCCATCCCATCTGCATGCATTGTCTGTTCTATAAAGACCCCATCACTTTTGAAGTGACAGGAATTTTGACCAATTCTACTCTCCGCCTGGTTTACTGCAGGAGCATGTAGGTTGTAGCAAGGAGCTTGAACATCCAGTGAGGCTTAAAGCCTCGTACACGCGATCTGACTTTCCGACAGGTAATGTTCGATGACAGGCTGTTGGCGGTAAATCTGACCGTGTGTATGCTCCGTCGGACAATTGTTGTCGGATTTTCCGCGGACAAATGTTGGATAGCAGGTTTTCAAATTTTCCGTGAACAAATGTGTGTTATCGGATTTTCCGATCGTGTGTACACAAGTCCGTCGGACAAAAGACCAAAGTACAAACGCGCATGCTCGGAAGCAGAAGCGGTCGGTCTTGTAAACTAGCGTTCGTAATGGAGAATTAACATTCCTGACGTGGCAAATGATGAAATCTCGAAATGCAGCACACAATTCTCTTCTTCTTTAATGGGATAATAATGAAGCTGCTTTGCTGGTGATACTGATGGAGTTATTGCAAACGAATTTTCAAAGGCTTTTTTTTCTAGTGATATCAAGAATAATATTATTATGTTTTTTTTGTTTTTTTTTGTTTTTTTTTATTATTTGGGCAAGTTACTACAACACCATTATCCCGTAGTTTTTAAGATCAAAGATACAACTATGTTGGTGTCCCTTGTCAATTTTACATCAAATTTTTTTAAATATAACTGCCTACTCCCAAACTGTCATTTGAAGTAAAACACATAGCCAAGTAATATTCGCCACAATTTTTTTTATTGTGCATTAAAAAAAGAAAACAAATAAAATTAGACATGCTATCTGCCAATAGAACTTACCCAAAAAGTGCATTCTATGCATCCAAAAATATAGAAAATATACCAAATCAAATCATTATTCAACAAAAAAATAATGTCAAAGCAATAACTCCAAGGGCAATAAAAAATAACACGTTATCTCCTCCGATTCCGCAACAGGTCTGCTTGACGAATGGCCGAAACAAAATGAAAAGCGCAAAATGAAAAGCGCGAATCAACACTCACCAAACTTCTACTAACACGAAATTAGCAGAAGGAGCCCAAAGAGTGGCGCTAAATTGCTGAAAAACCACATAGTACGTCTAGTACGTCACTACGTTTATAATTGTTGACCAACAATTGTGTGGCCGTGTGCGATTAGACATGTGCACACTGAAATATTTCGTTTCGGAATTTCGTATTCGTCCGAAAAATAAATTTATTTAGTTACTCCCGAAATTCGTTCTTATTTATTTAGTTTAAAATTGCATTCGTGACACCCCGGGGATCCATGTTCTTGGGTTCCCCCCCTCTCCACCCCACCTTTAACACCCCCCCCCATCTCTCTGACTCTTTGACTTTTAATTCTTTTCTTATCTAAGATCTGTCATCTACAGACGTTTTTATTTTCTCTCTTTACTTTTTATTTAATTGTAAAAAAGGGGCCAGGAGAGGCGAGGCCCGTGGGAAGATGTATCTGTCTCACCATCATGTGGGCAGAGAATATCTCATGGTGGAGTAGAATATACAGTGCACTAAAGTATGGTGTAAGTGGTAACCAAGCCAGTATGATAGATCAGGACCTTCAGAGATGTACCAATTTTACGGACCCCCACATGGGGGGAGCTGTGTTCTCGTCTATAACATATTGCACTGTGTGTCTTTTATGTGCTACCCTTTTAATTATGTTGACCCTGCGGGTCTTGTCTGTTCCGGGCTGTATAAATAAATAAAATTTGAAAAAAAAAATTGCATTCCTCCGAAAATCCAAATTATTTAAGGTCAAATCTGTCATTGAAGGCTTATGGTGTCTGTCGAATGTTCAAAGAAGATGACGGAGCAGCTAAACTGTACAACGCCGTATAGTTTAGCTGCTCCGTCGAGTCTTCTTAGAACTTTCGACAGACACCATAAGCCAAAGATTCGACGTTTGTAGGTTTTTCGCTGTTTTGTTGAATCTTCGTCGTTCATGTTGAATGTATATAGTTCAAATAGAAAATGGACTGGTGATGGTGATCACTGATCAGACAGGTAACAAGATAGGGTATATAGAATCTCAATCTATAATATAGAATCTATAATAATAAATCCCCCCACCCAACAACACGGGCAGCCTCTGACACTAGCAACACTAGTTAGTATCACTATCAAGTTCACAACACTAACACAATAGCAGCAGATTATTATGAAAAAGTTAAGTTGAACTGTAGCTTGCTTCACTAGTGTTCTGCTGCTGTGCTTATGCATAATTGCTAAATAATTCAGGTTCTCTGACAAACGGACCAGCTAAGATTGACTGTCTTCTGAAATGATTCAGTGTGTGTGTCTCTCTCTGCTAGCAAATCGTAAGTGAAAGTAAGTTGGCTGTACATGTGTACTTAGTTCTAGCTATTTTAGTGCTCCTCCTCTTTGGTTACAATCGGCCAATAACATTCATCATCCTCATTATTTTTATTTTACTTCCCCCACCCAATTCCAGCAGCGATCTTTTCTCTCTATGTCAAATCTTTTCTCCCATACATCAAATCTTTTCTCACTATGTCGAATCTTTTCTCTCTGTGTAGAATAATCTTGGACTAATAGAGTTAAGGTTAGGCACATTCGACCACAGGTTCGATGGACACAGATTGTTATTGTCAGCATCATGTCGAATCTTCTATCTATATTGAACTGTTGTCGCAACGAAAACAAATAAAGCATTTGTTTATGTCGGATCTTTCGTTTTTTGGATTCTGCACTTTCGTTATTGTTTGTTAAAACGATAACGAAAATACCTGAAATTCGGACGAAAATGCATTTGGACGAAAAACAAATGCACATGTCTAGTGTGTATGCAAGACAAGTTTGGGCCAACGCCCTTCGGACAAAATTCCATGGTTTTGTTGGCTAACAATCCGATTGTGTGTACGAGGCTTAAGGCCCCGTTCACACTTGAGTGTCTTGTAGCTTGTGGCTCAAAGTTCAAAAACACTCAACTAGCAAAAACCTATTGTTTTCAAAAGCCATTGTTTACATCTGACCGCCCTGTCGCTTGTAGCAAAACGCCTGTCGCTCAAAAAAGTACATGAGCTACTTTACAGACAGAATTGGGCGTTTTTGCCCCCTATAGACTTCAATGGAGATGCCTGAAAAACACGACATGAGCTTTTTTTGAGCATTTTTCAAAAGTGTTTTGTCGCACCTTTCTGCTCAAACAGCATCCCCTTTTTAGCAGCACTCCATACCTTTTAGTTGAAAAAAGGCCTGACAATTTTCAGATGTATCCAAATTTTCTAATTACAATAGTACCAAATTACATAGTTACATAATTAGTCCAGTTGAAAAAAGACAAGTCCATCTAATTCAACCAAAAAATAAAAAAAAATACATACAATCCCATATACACAATCCTTCACCCACAGTTGATCCAGAGGAAGGCGAAAAACCCCAGCATAGCATGGTCCAATTTACATACAGCAGGGAAAAAAAAATCCTTCCTGATCCCCCGAGAGGCAATCGGATTTCCCCTGGATCAACTTTACCTGTAAATGTTAGTAGCTAGCTATATTATGAATTTAAATGAATCCGAAATAACAGAAAAAAGGATTTGGACGAAATTTGAATTCAAATCTATTTGAATGGTTTTTGAATCGATTCGAGTAGTTTTCTAATTCGAATAGTTTTCAAATTCCAAAAAGTTTTTGATTTGTTTTGCAATTTACAAAGACAATAAAATAGAATAGAAAATATATTAATTAAATAGAAAAAAAATAATAGAAAATATTAGAATAAAATAAAAAAAGAATATAATAAAATAGAAAGAATATAACTATCTTCTGAAATTCAAATTTCAAATAGAATAAATTCTGTTAAAATAATAATTCTGTTAAAAAAAAAAAAAATAAAACACTTAGGTGTGAACGGAGCCCAAGGTGCTGCCAAGTTGTCTTGTAGATGATTCAAATCTGGTCTCGCCCACATTATTATTACAGGTCCTTATACAGCGCTATCCATTTACACAGCACTTTACATGTATATTGATCATTCACATCAGTCCTTGCCCTCAAGGAGCTTACAATCTATGGTCCCCAATTCACATACTAGGGCCAATTAACTTACCAGCATGTCTTTGGAGTGAAACCAGAGTACCCAGAGGAAACCCACACAGGCACGGGGAGAACCTTCAAACTCCAGACAGGTAGTACCATTGTTGGGATTCAAACCAATGACCCTAGTGCTGCCAGGCAGAAGTGGTAACCACTTAGCCACTGTGCTGCCCACCCACATACATTGCACATAAACTCAAATGCCTTTGTACTGTACACTATGAACACTATTATCTATGAATCTTAAACTGCATTCACACCTGGGGGTTTTGAATCGTGGGCACGGGCATTTTGCCCATGGTTTTAAAACGCTCTGCTAAGATGATAAATCGCACAAAACGAATTTCAGATGCCATTCATTTTAATAGCACCTAAAATTGTGGTGCAGTTCTGCTGCAATTGTTGCACAATAAATCGATATCGCGTAAAGCTTGCCGCCTTAAAAAAAGGAGCAGGAGCTTCTTTCAGGCGACAAGCTTCATGCGATTCAGTTTTCCATGATTGCAGAGCGATTTATTGTGCAACAACTGCAGCAGAACTGCACCCCATTTTTAGGTTCCATTAAAATTATTGGCATCTGAAATTCGCGTTGTGCGATTTTTCATTTTAGCAGAGCGTTTTGAAATCGGCAGGCAAATCGTGTTGATTCTGCCCGTGATTCAAAACGCCCAGGTGTGAATACAGCCTTAAAGTATTATGCCCCGTACACACGATCGGACTTTGTTCGGACATTCCGACAACAAAATCCTAGGATTTTTTCCGACGGATGTTGGCTCAAACTTGTCTTGCATACACACGGTCACACAAAGTTGTCGGAAAATCCGATCGTTCTGAACGCGGTGACGTAAAACACGTACGTCGGGACTATAAACGGGGCAGTGGCCAATAGCTTTCATCTCTTTATTTATTCTGAGCATGTGTGGCACTTTGTCCGTCGGATTTGTGTACACACGATCGGAATTTCCGACAACGGATTTTGTTGTCGGAAAATTTTATATCCTGCTCTCAAACTTTGTGTGTCGGAAAATCCGATGGAAAATGTGTGATGGAGCCCACACACGGTTGGAATTTCCGACAACAAGGTCCCATCACACATTTTCCGTCGGAAAATCCGACCGTGTGTACGGGGCATTACAGTCAAGGAACCTCAAGCTGAACATAGGGCTAATCAGGGTCTGTATACAAGAGCCATATGTATTGTGAATCTTCATGTTTTGTGAATTTCTAGATCTGTACAGTATTCCAGTGTGAAACTTTACCTTTGTAAGCTGAGCTGAGCTTCCTGTAACAAAGACTGGCCACTGCTGCTCTCTCTCCTTGTGCAAGGTGACTGGTCTTGTCTCTGCCCCTCATCTAGTTTTCTGCAGGCAGCCTGTAGTGGGTGGAGCCTGCTGTGTCCCTCCCAGAGCTCTGCATCGGCTATGTACAGCACAGTGATGATGTCACTGCTAATTTTACAAGATAATAACTTGGTTTGAAAAAGGCATTTAGTACATACTGAGTGGATTTATATCCATTATGGCTATTGAGGTATATATTTCAATAAAGGTTTTTGTGCCTGGAAATCGACTTTAAATGGCTATACATATTAGATGATGGTAAGCGTAGTTTCTTTTTTATACTCCAAATATGTGCATTTAAGAACATGCTACATGCTTACAGACATATGTGCTCCAAGGTAGCTAAGAGGCTGTCAATGTATTCTAGCTGTACTGTAGCCAGACTTTACCGTGGTGACTGTGACGGGAGTCACTTTGGGCGGGGTGCCCGTAGAACCCAGAATCCCTTGGAGACGTTGGGAAACCCTTGTTTCAGCACCCCATGCACATTTTATGTCTAAGTCACCCTGTGTCTATTAGGGGCACAGGGTGACCAAGAACCCCAGTCTGATCTGTACTAATCAGACTCACTGTACAACCACACTGGAATGTATATGTATATATATATATATATATATATATATATATATATATATATATATATAATATTTTCTCATACTATGGTGTGCTCTCTGCTGGGTCGTTTAGGGTGTGGCTGTGTTCCATTGTTCCATTGTTTGTGTCTGCTTTGTGAGCAAAGTATTATGGGATGTATGTCTATATGGATTAGCTGTGAGATGGGAGGGGGGGGATTCCTCCAGCAGCCCCTTCCAAAGACAGTCTACTATTGGATAGTTGAATACCTGTGTGTCATGCTACTGGAGGAGGTAAAGTTTACCCCGCCGTGAATGCAAAGGTGGGGGAAATTGTCCCTAATGTTACCTCTGTGTACCTGTGTTTCAATAAAGAGTTCATGTTCCAGCTTGCAGCCAAATGAATCCTGCCATGTTCCTGGTTGTAATATGCCGCTAATATCTAATATCTATATTCAGACTGGAGGAAAGCAATCAAGCGGAGTGTGGGACGCTTTGTTACAGCGACAATCTGGATATTTTGCAAGTTCTGTACAAGTTTGGGTGGGTGTTTCAAATTCATACTGTTGGGTTGGTTGGCTTTCACCAACTGGTCTTTTTATGTTACTGCATGACTGGTGCAGGGAATGTAAATGCTATCTGGACAGGGCCGAACATGTATGGCTCTGTGTAGTGAGCAAAAGCCTGTTGCATATATTAGAATATTCAATTGAAATATTCAAATAAAAATGTAGAAATATACATATTCATGTCTATACTATAACAATGCAGGACTAAGATGTGACCTTTGTAGGCGGGAAGTGCCTAAGAGACCTATACAAGGCTAAGCATATTTACAACATGTGGGATGTGAAGAACTAAGGGTGTCCTTTAGTCT
Organism: Aquarana catesbeiana; assembly: GCF_042186555.1. Classification (NCBI taxonomy): domain Eukaryota; kingdom Metazoa; phylum Chordata; class Amphibia; order Anura; family Ranidae; genus Aquarana; species Aquarana catesbeiana. The sequence continues at coordinate 357,900,844 of NC_133324.1, read as the reverse complement.
TTCATGCTGGAAGTGAAAGAAAGAGTTAAACAAGGGAAAATTAATATTTTGGCTTATTTCTGTGATTAAATTGATTTTTATGCCACCTACTCCAATGCTTTCCATCTGCTTACCATTTTCCTGTGCAAACTTCTTATTGTATATTGATTTTACTGCTGTAGATAGCCAAATATCTTCTTGTTGGGTTAATAAACTCAACGTGACACACATGGTTCATGCACTTATTACACCCCAAGATCATGTTTTATTGTATTTGACAGGGAAGATAGTTCGCACAACTGAATTACTTATCTACACAGGATTTATTCAGGAAATTAACAATGATAATTGACAACGCATGTCTGTATATTGATTATTAACCCAGGATGTACTGTATGTCAAATCACAATAATATTTCACATACCCTGTTTCCCCTAAAATAAGGCCTAGCGTGACTGTCGGCGATGGCTGCAATATAAGCCCTACCCCCCAAATAAGCCCTAGTTAAAGTCTTTGTAGGTGTTATTTTCAGGGTAGGGCTTATTTTTGGGGAAACAGGGTAGGGCTTATTTGGAGGGTAGGGCTTATATTGCAGCCATCACCAACAATCACGCTAGGTCTTATTTTAGGGGAAACAGGGTAGTTTGGACTTTGATCATTAGGGTGCCCACAGACAAGAGATATTCATTGTCCAAAATCTGAGATTAAAAAAAAACAAAAAACAAAACAGCTTCTGGCAGCTGGAATAAAATATTAGTGTCAAGAACCATTTTACAAATCCTCAAGAAAATGTGACACCTTGAATTTGAGACCCACATGCCATATTTAGTGCACTATATATTGTCTGGAACAACTAAAAAGAAGCATATTAGCTCTGTTGGTGTCAATTAAAGTAAAAAAAAACTTTTTGTTCAATGTAGTAAAACGAGAATAAGATGTGAAAGAAGTTTTTATAGTATTTACCTGTAGAGTGGAACTTAGCAAAAATGTGTTCGTTATGGATAGAGGGGTAAAGAAAAGCCTCTATCAGGATTTTTTTGCTGTTTGGATTCCCATTTGGAAAGCCTTCCATCACTTTCTGTCCCAAAAAGAAACACAGACGGTGAGAATTACCGTATAAGAGGTTCTAACACTTCCTCGTTCTATCCAAAGACATAATAAACAGCTTAGCTGGAGTTTTATGTCATAAAATGTGTTAATGCTTCTTAAATAACCCCTCAATAACTGGTAGTAAGTGACTCTTGGATTGTCTACATCCCTAGTAAAACTAAATTATAGATGGTCAGCAGCGCAAAGCTATATTGGACTCTACTGCTTTGCAGAGTGCTGTCAGTCTAATGCCTCGTACACACGATCGGACTTTCCGACAACAAAACCGTGGAATTTTGTTCGAAGGGTGTTGGCTCCAACTTGTCTTGCATACACACAGTCACACAAATGTCGGCCAACAATTACGAACGTAGTGACGTACGCGATATCTCCATTACAAACGCTAGTTTTACAAAACCAAGCGATTCTGGCTCGTCCTTGATTCCGAGCATGCGTGTTTGTACTTTGGGCTTTTGTCCGACAGACTTGTGTACACACGATCGGAAAGTCCGACAACACACATTTGTTTGCGGAAAATTTTAGAGCATGCTAGACAACATTTGTTGGCGGAAAGTCTGACAACAAATGTCCGATGGAGCATACACACGGTCAGACTTACCTCCAACAAGCTCACATCCAACATTTCCCATCGGAAAAATCTGATCGTGTGTACGTGGCATAACACTGTATGCTCACAGGCAGGACTAATCAAAGGGCTGTTGCTCCTTAAAGAGGAGGATCACTCTAGAAAAAAAACCTGTCCAGTGGCATCCTCACCCGAGCTAGTTCTTAATTAGCCTTCGGGTTCCCGGTGCTGGTTCAACAGTGGGCAGCTGGCTATGCTGCTTTTGGCTTCATAGCCAGCTGCCAACTGTGTATGTGTGAGCTATGCTGTGCTTTGCAAATGGTCCTGCAGTCTTCTGCAACTTGTGACGTGTCCCAGAAGACTGCGGGGAAGGAGGAGAGGGGTAGAACTTCCATCGCCTAGATGATCCGAGTGGAAGCGGCATTGGGTACCTGTCAAAACTAGATACCTGCTCCCCCACAAAAAAATGACATGTCAAATGTGGCAGGGGAGGAGGACTTAAAATTGAATATCCCCTTTTGGGTGAAGTTCCACTTTAATTGTCAAGTCAACAGGCTGGAGAAAAAAAAATGGTGACCAAACAACCTAGCTTTGCTGCAACAGAGAAAACTGAGTCCACATATTTGGTGGTCTGGCAGGGAAGCTGAAGGTTCCAGCTCCAACGCTTTGGTGTCAGTATCTTTGGCTTAGGAAGGTTGGGCAAACACAAGGTTGGAGTCGACGTCCAGGTTTTAGTGTAGTTTAGATCGTTCGTTTGGACCAGCTTGGTCTAAACGTCACTAAAATCAGCTTTCGAGGTGAGTTGGTGTTAAAGTGGAATTCCAGGCTTAAACCCAACTAACTAAAAAAGATACCTCCACCCCTTAACACTAACGTGTAAAAAGTTGTATATACTTACCTATTTTCAGGCCACTCGTGTCCGGTCACGTGATCTCCCATGTGTTAGCCAGTGGCAGCTGCAAGGCAGAGGAGACAGTGTTCTAAAATGGCTGGTAATGCCTGGGAGTGGTGACGTCACCCATAGGCTCCTATTGCCCATCCGTTGACAGCGTTCCTTCTTGTCCCCAGCAGCTGCTGCTGGCTGACACAGGGCAGGCAGATAACGTGAATGGTTCAGGCCTGAAAATAAGTAAGTATATACTGTACATTGTTCCTACACAGGTTAGCATTGGTTTTAAAAGGGGGAGGGAACATTTTTATGATTAGTTAAGCATAGCCTTTAAAGTGGTATTAAAGGTTTGGCTTTTAAAAAAATAAACAAATATGCTACACTTACTGTACCTGCTCTGTGTAGTGGTTTTGCACAGAGCAGTCTCAATACTCTTCTTCTTCTTCCCAATGAGTAGAGGGAGTCCCGTGCACATCACTGGATCCAGAGGGGCCGCAGGTGAATATTAGGGGGGCTGTCGGGGAGCAACACACAGAAGGTTTTTAGCCTTCATGCAAAGAATGCACAAAGGAAAAAAACTTTCAGCCTTTACAACCACTTTAATTCCACTTTAAGTTCACAGGTAAGTATATTATGGGAGGCTAAGGGTAGGGTATCATTCTGCCAAGAGCTTTGCCGTAAAATCTTTTGGTGCTGAAATCTAATGTATCAGTCTGGCAGGGGACCAGATCTGGATCTACCTGGATCACAAGGTTTTGCTTTTTCAGTTAAAACAATTCACATACAATCATTTAACTATTAGTTTGGAGTTCAGCTTTAATAAATGTGTAGGTTGTTCACAAATTATTCATGAAAAAAGTTAAACTGAAGTAAACAGGAGCCTTTCCATAGCAAATGTCACACTCTAGAACATATTAAATTAGCTTTTCAGTTATGGCCTTGTACAAATTACATTTACTTCTCACTAGTATTCATTTAAAAGGGCATTTCTCCATTAGCTCTATCCTTAATACATTATAACCAGTGTAAGCCTTGACGTCGTCTGTGATTTGAACACGTATTTAGTCAGCTTCACATCAGATATCTTTATGTAATCACCAGCTATGACTTTGCCAGGATTACAAACAGGTACAAAAATAAATGATTCATGCTAATGCACATTAGATGAAGAGTACAGTATGTAACAACTCATCAAGGTAATCAAACATATTTTTGTATAATATCAATTGGAATTTTGGCAAATCTAAACCCATGCCACACAGAGGAAAAGTGAAGCTGTTAAGCTGGCCATACAATGTTTTTTTTTTGTTTTTTTGTTTTTATTCAACCCATGGAATGAGGTAGATGGAGGAATCGCCCCTACTGGCACATTGGATTCTGACAGCGGCATCCAAAGCTGTCAGAATACGCTGATCAGCCACTGCAGTTGATTGGCTGCAGCCACTGATGGAGGAACATTTTCAAACATAACCCTTGACCAGTAATCAATCAAATGATCAAATATTTTAAGTGGGGACACACTGATCAAAATTTAACTGGTCCCTGCTCAACACTGGTAATACACTGGTAGTACTGGGGAACATGATATATATGCTAGCTTCATTTGATTTAACACAGGGGCTTGAGTATAAACTGCAAAATAAAACAAAATTGGATATAGGCATTTTGTCATATGATCTCTCATGAAAGGAAGAATCAGAGAGAATTAGATTGGCTGACCCCCCCTGTTCAGCAGAGACCCCAGGACCAAATGTCTAGACATTTTTCCACTGGACTAGTCCTTGCAGTTACTGCAGCAAGGTATAAGGCTCGATTCACATCTATGCATGTTGCTTTTGAGCGTTTTTGGAGTTTTTTTTGTGATGCTTGCCACGTTTTTGAGCAGCGTTTTTGTAGCGTTTTTACAGCGTTTTTGCCGCGTTTTGCGTTTTTTTTTTTTTTTACAGTTTTTTTTAGACTGTATACAGTTAAAAATTAAAAAAATGTAAAAAAAATTAAAAAACCGCCAAAAACGCAAAACGCATCAAAAACGCTGTAAAAAAGCTGTAAAAACGCTGCAAAAACGCTGCACTTGCGTTTTTGATGCTGGTCCATTGGATTCTATTACATGCAAAACGCTGCATTTTGCATGAAAAAAAAAGTCCCTGACCCTTTCCAAAAATGCAGAGGTACAAAAAGGCATTGATGTGAACATGTTCCATAGGAACCCATGTTAAAAAATTCCCATGCATTTCTGCATAATGCAAAATGCATCAAAAAACGCGCTAGTGTGAATGGAGCCTTAGGCTTGATTCACACTAATCCGTTTTTTGATGCATTTTGCAGAAATGCAGGGAAATTTTTTAACACGGGTTCCTATGGAACATGTTCACATCAATGCACTCTTTTGGAAAGGGTCGGGGACTTTTTTCCCGCAAAATGCAGCGTTTTGCATGTAATAGAATTCAATGGGCCCGCATCCAAAATGCAAGTACCGCGTTTTTACCGCAATTTGCATTTTTTAAATTCTTTTTTTACACTCTATATAGCTGGTTGCTAAGGAAGCCGGCTGCCACGTCCTTAACAACCGATGAGTCATCAGCTATCAGCTAGCTTCCCGCTCAATGTAAAAAAATAAAAAAAAATACCGGCAAAAAAATATAGCGTGGGCCCCCCCCCCAGGTCCATACCAGGCCCTTGGGTCTAGTATGGATTCAGAGGGGACCCCCACACACCAAAATGTTTTTTTTAAATGGCGTGGGGGTCCCCCCAAAATCCATACCAGACCCTTATCCGAGCATGCAGCCCGGCAGGTCAGGAAAGGGAGGTCACAAGCGAGCGCCTCCCCCCTCCTGAACCATACCAGGCCACATGCCCTCAACATGGGGGGATGGGTGCTTTGGGACAGGGGGGGCTCTGCTCCCCCCACCCCATAGCACCTTGCCCCCATGTTGATGGGGACAAGGGCCCCTTCCGTACAACCCTTGCCCGGTGGTTGTCGGGGTTTGCGGGCGTGGGGCTTATCGGAATCTGGAATCCCCCTTTAACAAGGGGGCCCCCAGATCCCGCCCCCAATGTAAAATCTTCTTCTGCTTCCGCTTCTTCCTCCGGTCTTCCTCCATCTTCTCCTGCATCTTTATCTTCCGGTCTTCTCCTTCTCCCCCTGCTTCTTCTGCTGTTTCTTCTGTCTTCTTTGTCTGGTGTCCTTCCTCCGTCGCCGCTCCTGCCGATGACCCTCCTCCGATGCTGCGTCCCGCTGATCTGTTGGCGCCGATGTCCTGCATTTCTAAAATAAGGATGGGGGCGTGGCAATCGGATTATGTCACCCTGAGGCCACGCCCCTTGTGACGTCACGGACCCATCATGCCCTGGGCGGTGATGTCACAAGGGGGCGTGGCCTTAGGATGACATAATCCAATCGCTATGCCCCCATTGTTATTTAAGAAATGCAGGACATCGGTGCCAACAGATCAGCGGGACACAGCATCAGAGGAGGGTCGTCGGCGGGACAGAGGAAGAAGAACACCGGACAAAGAAGACAGAAGAAAGAGTGGAAGAAGAAGCAGGGGGAGAAGGAGAATACCGGAGGAAGAAGATGCGGGAGAAGATGATTTTAATAAAAGACTAGTCAAAAACTGTCTACTGTATTTTTTAACACTACACTACTTTTTTTAATGAATGGGTAGGGGTACAATGTACCCCATACTCATTCACATGGGGAGGGCGGGATCTGGGGGCCCCCTTGTTAAAGGGGGCTTCCAGATTCCGATAAGCCCCCCACCCGCAAACCCCAAAACCACCAGGCAAGGGTTATCGGGAAGAAACCCTTGTCCCCATCAACATGGGGGCAGGGTGCTTTGGGGTGGGGGGCGCAGAGCCCCCCAATGCCCCAAAGCACCCATCCCCTCATGTTGAGGGCATGTGGCCTGGTATGGTTCAGGAGGGGGGGCACTCCCTCATCCCCCCCCTTTCCTGACCAGCCGGGCTGCATGCTGGTATGGATTTTGGGGGACCCCCACGCCATTTTAAAAAAAAATTTTGGTGTGTGGGGTTCCCCTCCGAATCCATACCAGACCCAAAGGCCTGGTATGGACCTGGGGGAGGAACCCACGCTGTTTTTTTTCACGATTTTTTTTTTTAGCTGGCATTTTTTTTTTACATTGAGCAGGAAGCCAGCTGACAGCTGATGACTCATCAGTTGTTAAGGACACGGCGGCCAGCTTCCTGGCCCCCTCCTTAGCAACCAGCTATATATAGTGTAAAAAAAAGGAAATAAAAAAAATGCAAATCGTGGCAAAATCGTGGTAAAATTGCGGTAAAAACGTGGTACTTGCATTTTAGATGCGGGTCCATTGAATTCTATTACATGCAAAACGCTGCATTTTGCAGGAAAAAAAGTCCCTGACCCTTTCCAAAAACGCAGAGGCACAAAAATGCATTGATGGGAACATGTTCCATAGGAACCCATGTTAAAAAATTTCCATGCATTTCTGCAAAATGCAAAATGCACAAAAAACGGATTAGTGTGAATCAAGCCTTAGGTCTCGGGAAACCCTTACTAAAAGCAAATTGTAGGGGGTCAATGAGGGAAATTCACCTTATATGGGTGGGCACTGGGCAGTGGAAAGAATGCCACACCTACAGTGGTGGTCAGAATGCAAACCTTACAGACAGCTAAAAAGGTAATTGGTATCATACTGCTGGTTTTGCCAAGCAGTGTTGGCCCTGCCACTAAGCAGGTAGTAATAAATGTTTACCCTCAAGTTGTAAAGCGCTACGTAAACTGTTGGCGCTATATAAATACTGTATAATAATAATAATAATAATAATGGGAAGTCAATCAGTCACAGCTCAAAGAACCCCTAGAAACCTCTGGAGAAATCCTAGCTGGGAATGGTTGAAATAAACCTGCAGTTAAGCAGAATCATTTTTTTAGAATATGCTACATATTTATAGTAATATCATGAAATGAATAATAGCAGGCAGAAATTAAACTCAGTGGAAGAAAACTCCCTAGTATCTCTTAAATTGGCGTCAATGCAAAAAATGCCCTAGTTTGGAGTTTACTGGAAAAGTGCCCCCTTAGATTGGGGGCCAGTGGGTGAAGTACTACACTTATATTTGTGAGCAGTGGGAGAAGGACCCACTTGCTTTAGTGATAGGTGGAAAGAAAGCCCTGTTTCATTCGTGTTCAGGGTAGGGTCCCCTTATATTGATTATTACTGGTTCTGACTCAAGTGATGTTGGTGCTGGAACTACACAAGTACCCTAGCCAGAGGATTAATCCACTACTGCTCATTGCTCAAGGAACCCCTTGCAACCTCTGGAGTATTGGTAGGGTTCCACACAACCCTGGTTGAGAAAGGATGCCCCTATGCATCTACCTTCCTGTATCAGTACTACCACTATAGTAAAAAGTTATAGTCTTACTACAGGTTTTGCGTTACCCTAATAGATCATTTGGGCTGGGAAAATTATTTCCAGTATAAAGAAATGCGGCTGCTGGCAGCGTTATATAAACTGTATGTAGCATCATTTACATACAGTATACAGCAATGTGTTCTGGCAGCGGTATAGGGACTTCCTGTCCTGTTACAGGAACAAAATTCAGGCTGAGTGCTGCTCAGCCATTCACAGGAAGCTGTGCGTTTTATGGACAAATACAAGACTTCCTCTAATTGGCTAAGGTGGAGATTGTTGTGTCATCCGCTCACATCCCCACCTCAGAGGAAGCCCTTTATTCAGTCATAGAATACAAGTCTTCCTGTGAATGGCTGAGCAGCGCTCAGCCTGACTTGAGTCTATTCTGGGAATATGACAAGAAGTCCCCATACCACTGCTGGAACACAGTGATATATATTGTATTAGCTGATGCTACATACAGGATTTGATTTACTAAAACTGGAGAGTGCAAAATCTGGTGCAGCTGTAGATGGTAGCCCATCAGCTTCTAACTTCAGCTTGTTCAATTATACTTTGACAAAAAAGATTATAGCAATGTTATAGGTTGTGTAACCATAAAATGTCCATCCACAAATGGAAACCTCCACAAGGGGATTAGAAGCAAAATCCAGCAGGAGCTACAAAGTATAAAAGAGAAGAGAGGCGCCTCTAAGTGTAGCAATATGGTTACATTTAATGAAGGTACAACATTTAGCAACTCACATGGTTGATGATTAAAAGAGGCACATCTAAGTATTAAGGCATCCGGGGTAAAGTTGTCCACATAGACCGTCCTCCCCACCGCCGGCTCTCACCGCTGTCAGTCTGCAATTGTGACCGGGAAGACTACCCTGCAGTAGAGTGATCTGAAAGTGAGGCTTGAAGCGCTCCCAGAGCGCAGAGTGGCAGGGATGATGTTGATGGCGGTAAGGGGGATGGTCTATGTGAACAGCTTTACCCCGGATGCCTGCATACTTAGATGTGCCTGTTTTAATCATCAACCATGTGAGTTTCTAAATGTTGTACCTTCATTAAATGTAACCATATTACTACACTTAGAGGCCTCTCTTCTCTTTTATACTCAGTTGTGACATGACGCTACTCTTATATAAAGACATCACTTGTTTTTCCAAGTCAAAATTTATTTTAAAAAAATGTGCTTGTCTTGCAAAACACTCTCAAACCACGTTACTCTCAAGCCAAGGTTTTACTGTATTTGAAAACTAAGAGTTCTCCTTTAAAATCTTCATTGCTGGAGTACATTAGTCCAGTTGAGTAGCAAGTAATAAGTAGCTGTTCATTCATAAGATCAGAAAATATTTTAGCAGGTCTGATTGCTGGAACCTGGACACATGTTGGTGCATGAAGATTTAGTACTCTGCATCTTAAAATCAGGTCAAATGACCGATGTAACTACAAGAAAACAACAAATGTACCAGCTCTTATTATATAATGTTACTGATCACATTCAAAACAAGTTGTTCTTCGTGTTCATGGAGTGTCCCCTGACAAAGCACAGATTACTTCCTGTAATTTCAGACATAAAATTATGTGGAGCAGCAGCATGCCGGTCTCTGTGCTCACTGCTCTGTATACTGAACTACTGTAATTCTGCTCTGTCATATCCCAGAGGACAGTGCCGGTCTTCCCTTCCACAATTCCAGTATCTTGGATGACTCACAACATGAAAGCTCTGTACTAAGGTTTCCTAGCGTTACTGATCAAACCCCACATAGTGCATTTATCATGGCAGGAAAACAGTCTATGCACAACAACAATACAGTAAGAGGACCCTAAAGGACTGTGTAGGAATTAATTACCATGTTTACATTAGTCAAAACATGAGTCATCCTCCATGAAACCTTCACAGCAAGTGACATGGCTAAGATTTGTTTTGCTCCACAGTTTACACCACCTGGTTGGTTATAGTGACCTTTAAATATACTGTACAGTATCTCACAAAAGTGAGTACACCCCTCACATTTTTGTTATTATATCTTTTCATGTGACAACACTGAAGAAATGACACTTTGCTACAATGTAAAGTAGTGAGTGTACAGCTTGTATAACAGTGTAAATTTGCTGTCCCCTCAAAATAACTCAACACACAGCCATTAATGTCTAAACCGCTGGCAACAAAAGTGAGTACACCCCTAAGTGAAAATGTCCAAATTGGGCCCAAAGTGTCAATATTTTATGTGGCCACCATTATTTTCCAGCACTGCCTTAACCCTCTTGGGCATGGAGTTCACTAGAGCTTCACAAGTTGCCACTGGAGTTCTCTTCCACTCCTCCATGACGACATCACAGAGCTGGTGGATGTTAGAAACCTTGTGCTCCTCTACCTTCCATTTGAGGATGCCCCACAGATGCTCAATAGGGTTTAGGTCTGGAGACATGCTTGGCCAGTCCATCACCTTTACCCTCAGCTTCTTTAGCAAGGCAGTGGTCATTTTGGAGGTGTGTTTGGGGTCATTATCGTGTTGGAATACTGCCCTGTAACCCAGTCTCTGAAGGGAGGGGATCATGCTCTGCTTCAGTATGTCACAGTACATGTTGGCATTCATGGTTCCCTCAATGAACTGTAGCTCCCAGTGACGGAAGTACTCATGCAGCCCCAGACCATGACACTCCCACCACCATGCTTGACTGTAGGCAAGACACACTTGTCTTTGTACTCCTCACCTGGTTGCCGCCACACACACTTGACACCATCTTAACCAAATTATTTTATCTTGGTCTCATCAGACCACAGGACATTCCAGCAATCGTTGTCCTTACTCTGCTTGTCTTCAGCAAACTGTTTGCAGGCTTTCTTGTGCATCATCTTTAGAAGAGGCTTCCTTTTGGGATGACAGCCATGCAGACCAATTTGATGATGTGTGCGGCGTATGGTCTGAGCACTGACAGGCTGACCCCCCACCCCTTCAACCTCTGCAGCAATGCTGGCAGCACTCATACATCTATTTCTCAAAGACAACCTCTGGATATGACGCTGAGCACATGCACTCAACTTCTGTGGTTGACCATGGTGAGGCCTGTTCTGAGTGGAACCTGTCCTGTTAAACCGCTGTATGGTCTTGGCCACTGTGCTGCAGCTCAGTTTCAGGATCTTGGCAATATTCTTATTGCCTAGGCCACCTTTATGTAGAGCATTCATTTTTTTTTTCAGATCCTCGGAGAGTTCTTTGCCATGAGGTGCCATGTTGAACTTCCAGTGACCAGTATGAGAGAGTGAGAGCGATAACACCAAATTTAACACACCTGCTCCCCATTCACACCTGAGACCTTGTTTATATATATATATATATATATATATATATATATATATATATATAAAGTGAAGCACGCTAACAGATCACAAAAAGCCACACATCATGTCACAATCTAAAAAAATGTAAGAACAGATTAGAAACAAAATAATGTACATGTATCGGTCTAGGAAGGGTTTCTAAGGCTTTGGAACTCCAATGAACCACAGGGAGAGCCACAAATGGAGATAACTTGGAACAGTGGGGAACCTTCCCAGGAGTGGCCGGCCTACAAAAATTACTCCAAGAGCATGACAACGACTCATCCAGGAGGTCATAAAAGAACCCAGAACAACATCTAAAGAACTGCAGGCACTCACTTGCCTCAGGTAAGATCAGTGTTCATGATTCAACAATAAGAAAGAGACTGGGCAAAAATGGCATCCATGGGAGAGTTCCAAGGCCAAAGCCACTGCTGACCAAAAAGAATACAAAGGCTCATCTCACATTTACCAAAAAAATCTTGATTATCCCCAAGACTTTTAGGCAAATATTCTGTGGACTGATGGACAAAAATTTTACTTTTTGGAAAGTGTGTGTCCCGTTACATTTAGCATAAAACAAATACAGCATTTCATAACAAGAACATCATACCAACAGTCAGACATGGTGGTGGTAGCGTGATGGTCTGGGGCTGCTTTGCAGCTTCAGGACCTGGATGACTTACCATAATTGATGGAACCATGAATTCTGAGCTCTACCAGAAAATCCTAAAGGACAATGTCCGGCCATCAGTTTGTGGTCTCAAGCTCAAGTGCACTTGGGTTATGCAGCAGGACAATAATCCGAAACACAACAGCAAGTCCACCTCCAAATGGTTCAAATAAAGCAAAATTTATATTTTGTAGTGGCCTGGTCAAAGCCCGGACTTAAATCCAACTGAGATGTTGTATCATGACCTTACACAGGCCGTTCATGCTGGAAAATCCTGCAATGTGGCTGAATTAAAACAATTCTGCGAAGAAGAGTGGGCCAAAATTGCTCCACAGCAATGTGAAAGACTCATTGCCAGTTATCGCAAAGCTTGATTGCAGTTGTTGCAGCCAAGGGTGGTACAATAAAGCCAGGCAGGTTTGGACAGCTTTTTTGCCTTAATAAATGAAACCATCATTTAAATACTGCATTTTGTATTAACTTGGGTTATCTTTGTGTAATAATAAAATTTGTTTGATATTCTGAGTCATTTAAGTGTGACAAATATGCAAAAAAATAAACAAAAATCAGAAAGGGGGAAAATACTTTTTTTACAGCATTGTATATTTACCAGCCACTTTATTAGGTACACCTTGCTAGTACCAGGTTGGCCCCCATTTTGCTTTCAGAACTGTATTAATTCTTCATGGCATAGAGGTGAACAAGGTGTTGGAAACATTCTTTAGATTTTGGTCCATATTGACATGATAGTATCACACAGTTGCTGTAGATTTGTCAGCTGCTCGTCCATGTTGAGACTCTCCCATTCCACCACATCCCAAAGGTGCTCTATTGGATTGAGATCTGGTGACTGTGGAGGCCATTGGAGTACAGAGAACTCATTGTCATGTTCAAGAAACCAGTTTGAGATGATTTGAGCTTTGTGACATAGTGCAATATCCTGGTGGAAGTAGCCATCAGAAGATGGGTACACTGTAGTCATAAAGGGATGGACATGGTCAGCAACAATACTCAGGTAGGCTGTGGCATTTAAACAATGCTCAATTGGTACTAAGAGGCCTAAAGTGTGCCAAGAAATTATCCCCCACGCCATTACACCACCACCAGCCTGAGCCATTGATACAAGGCAGGATAGATCCATTCTTTCATATTGTTTACGTCAAATTCTGATCCTACCATCTGAATGTTGCAGCTGTAATCGAGACCAGGCAATGTTTTTCACTCTTCTGTTGTCCAATTTTGGTGAGCCTGTGTGAATTGTAGCCTCAGTTTCCTGTTCTTAGCTGACAGGAGTGGCACCCAATGTGGTCTTCTGCTGCTGTAACCCATCTGCTTCAAGGTTCGATGTGTTGTACGTTCAGAGATGTTATTCTGCATATCTTGGTTGCAACAAGTGGTTATTTGAGTTACTGTTGCCTTTTGATCACCCCAAACCAGTCTGCCCATTCTCCTCTGACATCTACAAGACATTTTCGTCCACACAACTGCTGCTCACTGGATATTTTCTCTTTTTTGGACTGTTCTCTGTAAACCCTAGAAATGGTTGTGTGTGAAAATCCCAGTAGATCAGAAATACTCAGACCAGCCTGTCTGGCACCAACAACCATGCCACTTTCAAAATCACTTAAATCCCCTTTCTTCCCTATTCTGATGCTCAGTTTGAACTTCAACATGTTGTCTTTACCACGTCTAGATGCCTAAATGCATTGAGTTGCTGCCATGTGATTGGCTGTTTAGAAATTTGTGTTACCAAACAATTGAACAGGTGTACCTAATAAAGTGGGCGGTGGGTGCATATATAATTTATTTTTACTGTATATATACCTTTATACTCTATATACAGCTTTATATGTATTGACCTTTAGTGTACTAGTTAGCCTATTGTTTTCTTTCTAAATATAAAAGTGTAATTTTACCCTGTAGTGGTATTACAGATTCATTAAGCCCAGGTTCAAACTGAGCTGCGGGAAAGAAGCAGATTTCACTCCCGCATGTCAGTCCTGATTTCGGCTGTGATTTCACAGACATCTGTGCGGGTTTCTGCACAGACGTCAATGGAAATCGCACCCCGAAATCGCAAAAAGTAGTACAGAAACTACTTTTTGAAATTGGTGCAATGCAAATGCAGCATCGCATCAATTAGGATGGTGCCATTGCCGGCAATTGCCGCCGATTTGACATGCCATATGAGAGGGGAGGTACAGTCAGAACAGAACCCCACCCCCCCCTCTAAGTTGATTGGCATGTCTATCACTATTATAAATGATTGATCAATGCTGCTTGTTCATTCATAATAGTAAAAGATAACTCAGAGCTTCAGCTCTGTGTGAAGTATCTGCCTGTGCCCATTCTCTGCCCCTTGCTCCACCTGCTAATGGTTGGTATTGTGTGCGCAATGCACATGGGTGGCCAGTCGCTTGCTTTCTAGCAGTTAGAAGTAGTATGCCTGGTGTGTTTTTTGTATCAAATGTGAGCAGATGGGGTGTAGAGTGGGCATGTTGGAGCACAGTGTTAGAACAGCAGCTGTCAGAGCAGACATAAAGCCACAGTCTGCTGGTTGCCAGCCACTGATTTGGAGTGTGCGTGCGGTAAGGGGCCACCCCTTTTACTTCTGTGCCCAGGGTGGTTGCCCATCCTGCCCACCCTTTGTCCCAGCCCTGGCTCTGAGTGATCCTCTACTACTATGAATTAATATTCATTCGTAACAGTGACAGATCACTCAGAGCTGCAGCTCTCTGTGTATCTAATGCCCGCGTACACACGGTCGGAATTTCTGACAACAAATGTTCGATGGGAGCTTGTTGTCGGAAATTCTGCCCGTGTGTAGGCTCCATCGGACATTTTCCGACGGAATTTCCGACAAACAAAATTTGAGATCTGGATCTCAAATTTTCTGACAACAAAATCCGTCATCGGGAATTCCAATCCTGTGTACACACTTCCGACGCACAAAGTTCCACACATGCTCGGAATCAAGCAGAAGAACCGCACTGGCTATTGAACTTCATTTTTCTCGGCTCGTCGTACGTGTTGTAAGTCACTGCGTTCTTGACGTTCGGAATTTCCGACAACATTTGTGCGAACGTGTGTATGCAAGACAAGTTTGAACCAACATCTGTTGGGAAAAAAAACATGGATTTTGTTGTCGGAATGTGCGATCGTGTGTATGCGGCATAACAGCGGCTGCTTTTTACACATAATAAAAATAAAAACATGTTGCGCTAGTGCAGGGATATGCAATTAGCGGACCTCCAGCTGTTGCAAAACTACAAGTCCCATCATGCCTCTGCCTCTGGGTGTCATGCTTGTGGGTGTCAGTGTCTTGCTATGCCTCATGGAACTTGTAGTTCTGCAACAGCTGGAGGTCCGCTAATTGCATATCCCTGCGCTAGTGCTAGTGAAACATCCCACTGTGATAGATGGATGGCACAGTCCCAAGCTCAGCAACGATGATTTCAAAATAACCAAGACAGTCCACAAACGGAGCTCAGGAAGGGATAAATGTATGTACCATAGAAAATACCAACATGTAGTTAGATACAAAAAAAAAAGCAGCATGTAAACCAGAACAGCACAGTCGGCACCCTGGTGGGCGTGATTACGTCACAGCTGTAGTTCCACCCAACGTGTTTCATCCGATAGGACTTTATACAGGGGTACAGGAGTATAGCGGTAATGGTACTTACAGTGTGTGTGTGTGTATATATATATATATATATATATATATATATATATATATATATATATATATATTCGCTTTTTACACATACACAGCCTGATTGCCCTCTTCGCCGGGCAAATAGCAGGATGTACAGGGAATTGGATATGCGGCCCTCGAAGCTCATTAACAAGCACTGGGCTTCTTTACAAACCCAAACATGCAAAGTATGCTCTATTTCACTCTCACAGAATGCTGAGCTGTGAGAGAGGGCAGGCTGGGCTGCATTTCCAAGTGTACTTTCAGTGCAATTTCAAGTGCACTTTACACTTGTAGTTTGCACTTGTAGTGCAAAGTGGATTGTCTTTCGTAAATAACCCCCTATGTGTCTTATGGATGCATAGAGCAGTGGCTCAGGAATGAGCAGGCAGCGGTGCCCCCATGGCATGCACTTTTCTCTGGGGGCACTACTCGAGGAGGAGGAGCCAGGAGCGCCGGCAGGGGACCCGAAAAGAAGAGTATCGTAGCTGCTCTGTGCAAAACCACTACACAGTGCAGGTAAGTATAACATTTTTGTTTTTAAAAAACAAAACTAAGCTTTAATACCAATTTGAAGAATAGACAAAGATCTAAAAGAACCCTGTACTGATAAAAGTGCAGAGGCAGCCTTTGCCAAACTCTTCCTGAAAATGCTGGTTGCATGGCTGTTTCTGGCTTCAGTAGACAGTGGTAAAGTCTGGCTTCTGAGACACTGACCCACAAAAAGCATACGGACTGGAAGTCAGAACACCTAATCTAAATACTTGTTTCAAATCAATGACCAAAAAAGAACCAAAGCTGCTAAAAAAATAAATAAAAATAGAGGTCATTATAGTAGCTTTTTTAGTTACACAGTACAGATTTTTAATTGAATGCACATAGCAGAAATACTAATGTCAAGAATTGTACTATTTTGTCCACAAGAGGGCGCTCTTTGCATTCTAGTTGTCACTTGATGTAGGCAAAGATGATTGTCACACTATTGATGTGGTTGTAATATCTGCACCACTGCAGGGTGCTTCTTTCTATAGCCAGTGTCAACTGCTCAGTATACTAGTCTTTTAATAAGATCAGTTTCTTCTATACTGAGCAAGAAACATACACTACTTTGCTTAGAGCAATGTATAAATATGATTTTCTGAATAAACATTCTGGTTCCATCAGTGAACTGCCACACAATATTTTCTTGAAGTTATTACCGGTAAGGTAAAACAGTGGGGGAGATTTACTAAAACTAGTAGACAAAGAATCTGGAACAGCGGTGCACAGTAACCAATCAGCTTCTAGAGTTTATTGTCAAAGCATCATGGAACAAGTTGAGGTTAAATGCCGATTGGTTGATTGGCACAGCTGCACCGGATTCTGTGTGCGCCGGTTTTAGTAAATCCCCCCCCCCCCAGTATGTGGTGCTCTTTACAATAAGACATGCTTTCAGCTTCTGTGTACATACAACAGCTGGTTCAATGATGGAGAGGGGTCATAAAATGTATATTTCCTTTCTAGCCTTAGGGTCCATTCACATATCTCCAGTACAATTGTTGTGTTGACATTTTCAATAGCACCCCCAACACACTAACCCAATGCCTGCATTTGCAGCATACCACAATGGATGGTAACTTTGAGTTCATTACGTGTTGGAAAAGTAAGGCTTAAGCTCATACACATGATCGGACTTTGCATACACACGTTTGGACTTTGTACAAACTTTCCCATGGATTTTGGTACAAAGGGCGTTGGCCGTAAACTAATTAAGAATACACATGGCAGGACTTTTTCGGCAACAAACACGAACGTAGTGACATTTCAACGTACTGACAACACTTCAAAAAAAGGATGTTCAATTTTCCGGCGCCACCCTTTGGTCAACTTCTGTATTGTTGTCTGATCTTTTGCATCGGTTCTGAGCATGCGTGTTTGTAGTTTGTACAAAAGTCCGATGGTTTTGTGTACACACGATCGGACTTTGCTCCATCGGACTTTTGTTGCCGGAAAGTTTGTCCGTTCGTACAGCCAACAAAAGTCCTATGAAAACCGAAAAAGTTTGTCTGATGGAGTGTACACACGGTCGGATGTTGCCTTAAAACAGCTAATTTGCATGTTTGTTGTCAAAAAATCCGATCGTGTGTACGGGCTTATAGAATACAGATAAACAAAGACTTTTTAAAGCATTACAAAAAAAGCTGTCATTAAAGAAATAATGGAGGCTACCAGCACAGATCTCTGCTTGTAAAAATGCTTGTTTCCTGGCTGTCATGCTATTGCTTTAGCAAAGAACCTGTAAGTACAGAGATAAGAAAAAAGTTTCTCCAACTTTCAATAGCTGTGTTTGTTCCATGCGAGTGAATGAAAAGAGATCAAGGCAGGCAAGCAACTATTATTTTCACAAGAAGGTCAGAAATAAGGCCCCCATTTTTTTTTTTTTTTTTCATGTGATACAATACAGTACATTCATACAGCTGCCAATTACTACTCAAGATTTGACAAACCTTAGTTGTGGCCACTAGGTGGCATGTGTGTACCAGTTCTGTTTTTACAGTTCAATATTATTAGAAGGTGCAGCAGAGACAACAGCAGCTGTACTTGTGCACTTCTGAACTTTAAAGGGTGTTTGAACAAATGGCAGCAGAACTTCCAAGAATGTGAATGTTAATCACTTGTGCAAAAGTCCTTCTTTAGAATGAATCACTAAGCCCGAACTGATAGCTAGGGTCATGGCTGGTGATTGCTCATTTTTAAAGCTATCCAAGGCCATTTTCTATATACACTATAACCCAACTGCAATGTGGGACTCTATAGGGGCTGGTATGGCTTGATTAAGTTAAATAATTAGGCAATACAATTTCATATGAAATTTTTTATTTTTCTAATGGTTAGTGGGTGTCAAATTGAACTTTGTTTCCTGGTCGTGACAATAAGAAATTTGAAGGAGCAGGATGGAAAATTGTTCCTAAACAAGTGAAATTCTAACGGCGAATGTGGATTTCCTTCATAGAAATTGTACATATTGTAATGAAGCGTGTTTAATACGTCTGGAATGCAAATAGCAGGAAGTTTTAGGGGTTTTGAACAAAATGAGTTGACTCAATGACCGTAAGATTGTTGGAGAACGATGCTTCTGCAAACACTTAAATGAAGATCTAACTGTGCATGGCCAGCTTAAAGTGGAACTAAACCCTCCTCTACCTTGATGTGGAGGAAGCTGCCATCTTAGCCTCTGTTTGATCTGCAGTTACCATGGTGCTGCACATGTGATCAGTTATGACACCAGCCATTTAATGGCTTGACAGTTTGGTTAAGAGTACAAGCAACTGTGAACGTTATCATTCTTGGCATGCCTTGTTTGAGGAACAGGTAAATTGGTGGGTTTAGTTCCACTGTATGTACGCCAGTTCTGGGTCCCACAATTATATCCCACAAGGGACATTATCTACGTGGAGTTTGTATGTTCCCCCCAGGGTTTGTAGGGGTTACCTTTAGGTGCTGTTGTTTCTTTCCACAGTTCATAATCATGTAATTAACTTATCTGGCATCCTCCCAAATTGACTCTAGTGTGTAAATGTGATAGTTATATTAAATTATGATCTCCTTCAGGGACTGTAATGGTTCTATGTACTCTGTAAGGAGCTGCTGTGTAATAAGTCCATTCTATACAAATACAGAAAATGATTACTGATGATCTTCAGTCATCCCCACTGATGCAGACAAAAGATACTTCATTATTATTAGAAGAACTTCCAGTTGTATCAGCCTAACAATTTCCTGTGTTTGTAAAGGAAATATATTATTTGATTATAAATGGGGCTTCCCATTAGCAGCAGCAGAGATGCCAAGTGGGAAAGTTGCCATTTGCTGGAAGTGAATATTCTTGGAAGTGATGCTGCTTTTACAGTGCAGAATAACCTGATCGTAATGCTTGAAAAATACTCTGCCTGCAAAAGAAGTTTTTTTTTTTGTTTTTTTTTAATACTCACCTCTTTGTTGGTCTGCAAGTTCTTACTTTGCTTTTCATAACCTCCAGCGGAATCTTCAGCATCTGACATTTTCAGATTTGATGGTTGTCAGCGCCCCCCCCCCCCCCCCCCCCCCCCCGCTACATGCTGTGGTTCCATCTGCCGGCCTCTGCATCACTACCATACAGTGCAGTACATAGGTACTAACGGAAGGAATCACAGCGCACAGTGGGGGACAAGGAATTGTGTCTGATATGAAGATTCGGCCAGAGGTCACTTGCTATCTGAAAGAGAGTTAAAGCCCAACTTTGGGTTCAAGATCACCCCACTGTTTACCCTTCCCCATATTGGAGCACCCCCTTTAATGCATATCTTTTTTCCAAGTGTCATTGGTTCGGTCCCATGACCACAGGTCCTTGGTGAATCTGTGGGGAGCAGTGCCTAAGACAGGATGAGTATTGCAGCTGCAGCTGCTTTTTTATTTATTTTGTTCAAAATGGATCTTGGCTTTAAGGGTTTATTCATCTTTATAATAAACATACAGTGCAGTCAAGGGGCCTCAGTAGTTTACAAATTATGGTGCAGCATAGAGAAATATGAACTACCTTTAAATTATGTAAATGTAAGCCAACCACGATTCCCACAAAGCTTGGCCAAAAATATAGCATTCTAAGAAATCCACTCCATCCTGCAAAAGAGCTAGGTGGTGTTGTTCCTGCATATAGGCAGTGCGCTCTCCCCTGTGCACAAATCTGCATACAGGCAGTGCGCTCTCCCTTGTCCACAAATCTGCATACAGGCAGTGCGCTCTCCCTTGTCCACAAATCTGCATACAGGCAGTGCGCTCTCCCTTGTCCACAAATCTGCATACAGGCAGTGCGCTCTCCCCTGTGCACAAATCTGCATACAGGCAGTGCGCTCTCCCTTGTCCACAAATCTGCATACAGGCAGTGCGCTCTCCCTTGTCCACAAATCTGCATGCAGGCAGTGCGCTCTCCCCTGTGCACAAATCTGCATACAGGCAGTGCGCTCTCCGTTGTCCACAAATCTGCATACAGGCAGTGCGCTCTCCGTTGTCCACAAATCTGCATACAGGCAGTGCGCTCTCCCTTGTCCACAAATCTGCATACAGGCAGTGCGCTCTCCGTTGTCCACAAATCTGCATACAGGCAGTGCGCTCTCCGTTGTCCACAAATCTGCATACAGGCAGTGCGCTCTCCGTTGTCCACAAATCTGCATACAGGCAGTGCGCTCTCCCTTGTGCACAAACCTGCATATAGGCAGTGCGCTCTCCCTTGTGCACAAACCTGCATATAGGCAGTGCGCTCTCTCTCATCCACAAATCCGTTTGCGCGCTCAAGTACCATCATTTTAGTTTATATACAGACCGGTCCGATCTCTCAGAATGCTACTTTTTTGGCCATACTTTTTGAAGCTGCGGTTGGCTTACAGGTATATAATTTAAAGAAAGCTCAGTTTAGCTACATTTGTGAACTCCCACTGTTTCTTGACCGTGCTGCTAATTTAATTTTAAATTGGGAACTAAACCCTAAAGCATTAAATCTGCTTTTGCAAGCAACCTTTTTTTTTCCAAACTTTTTTTCAAACAGAGTTGCTTTCAACTCACTGCACCAAGGCTATTGCAAAAGATCATACTTCTCATATGATTTGATGTTTCTTCAGCAGCCTAGATGTGTTTATAGGTTATTTGAGGGTGCTGGCCAGTGAGGACAACTTGCACCAAGTGTCTCTGTACTATCTGAGGTCATACAACAAAATACCAGCAGGTGTCGCCGGAGACAGCTTGTATTTGAACCAAACAATTCCCAGCATAGTCTCTTGCGGGGTGAATAAACTCTACCAGGAAAACTTCACACAGCGGTAAAGGACACTGTCAGAGAAACGCAACTGAACTTTTGGCAGCACCAATCACTTACGTATTTTTTTCAAGGATAAACAAGCACAGTGCGATCACACTGAAACCGAAATGTTCAAGCATCAGACCGATTGACAATGTAACACATGTGTTTGGTAGTGAAATGGTTACTAAGACCATGCATGTTTAAATGCAATATAATATTTGCAAACACTAAGCCATGCACATTTAAATTAAATGCAGTGGGGTTGGTTTACTAAAGGCAAATAGGCTGTTTACTTTGCAAAGGAGGTTGCACTTTGCCAGGGAATTTCCCCTCAGAGCTTAGTGAAAATCCACTTTGCAAAGAATACCTAATCTGCTAAAAGGTAAATATGAAAAAAAAAAAAACTCTGGGGTTGATTTACTAAAACTGGAGAGTGGAAAATTTGGTGTAGCTAAGCATGGTAGCCAATCAGCTTTTATCTTCAGTTTGTTCAATTAAGCAAAAAAAAAAAAAAAAAATGGAAGCTGATTGGTTTCTATGCAGAGCTGCACCAGATTTTGCACCCTCCGGTTTTAGTAACTAAACTTCAATATTATACCTTGCACATGATTAGATGATGGAAGTTGGCAGAGCTTCACCTTCTTCAACACACTAAGGGAAAAAATCCATTGCAAAGTGAACAAGTCTATTTGCCTTTAGTAAATCCACCCCAGTATTTGCAAACATCAATCCATGGATATTTCAAATCAAATCTTACATTTGCAAACATCAAGGTGAAAACAAAAAGCAAAGCAAGGAGCCAGTGTCTGTAAGATGTGTCTGCTAAAGTGCTTTGCCCCGATTAGCTCCGTCTAGAAGTGCAAGCTTCCAGCGCTGCCTGGTTTACATTCCTGTGTGTCTCGCCTGGTCTAGTCTGATTCCATGTGTCTGCCAGTTTACAATAATAATGTTGCAATGTATTCTTTAGAGGCCAGTGTACAGATCCCAGTACCAGGACTGGTTTCTACTGTCTGGAGATGGCAGATGACTAACCGGGACAAAGTATGTGTCACTGGCAGAGCTGGTCCCTTGTGTAGGTGCTGGAGAGCTCCTCATCCATGTGCCTGAAAGCAAAGGCTGGCTGCAGAAAGGGTTAAACAGAAACTGGGACCCCCCCCCCCCCCCCCCCCACTGGAATGAATAGTAGAGGGGGTTGGGAGATTTTTCATCTGGAGGACATTGTTAGAAGATCCATGTGTGCTCCGCTTCCCCCAAACACAACCCCATCCCAGTGGCAGGTGGACAGTATCCCTAGAAAGAGAAAAAGGGCCAATTGTCTAATCTCCAAACTGCCACACGCCAGACCTCTCCCCCATTGTGTGACTCCTATAGAAATGCAAAGTAGCAGCGTGTGCCATTCACAATCTGCCGCACAGTGACCCTATTATCTGTGCGGATCTGTGCCCTGAAAAAAAAAAAAATAATACAATCCCGCAAGATGTCCATCTCTGCATAATTAGGAGGATAGGCATTGATCTGGAACACATTATTCCCAAATGCATCATCACAGCCAGATCTTTATTCTCTAAAATGTATGTAAAACCCTTTTTTTATAGAGAGAGCAGGAAAGGGTTAAAATGATAATCAAGTCATTTTTTTTTTTTTTTGCTGTATGTGTTCTGCTAGGAAGATTTCCCTTTCCTGGAGACGCAATAATAAACCTCTATAAGAAAATTCTCATCTTAGGGATCATGCACTCAGATGCATTTGTGGGGGTACACTGCAAAAATCAAAAAATCAGCATATTTCTACGATTGGGAGTCCCCAAGTGGTCCTGGATGCAAACTGCTTGCATCTCTGTGCACGTGTCCCCACAGATGTGTGCGGGTACAGGTGTACGGCCGCGGCATCATTGATCTGTACTCGTTGCAGCTCCATGCCAACACCTGGCACTCTTAGGGGCGGAAATACGCTGAATTCATGCGGCGTGTGCCCAAATACGTGCATTGACACTGTCATAGGAACAAATGTCCTCATTGGAGGATTTGTCAGTCTTGCTCTGATGACAAGTCAACGATGATTTTGTCTCGGTGACACTGGAAGCCAGGAAAAATCGAGGGTTAAAAAAAATTGCCTTTATATATATATTATATAATATATATATGATTCCTCTTGTACCAGATTGTAATGTAACTGTAATGTCTGCCCTCATGCTGTAAAGCGCTGCACAAACTGTTGGCGCTATATAAAATCTGTATAAATATATATATATATATATATATATATATATATATATATATATATATATATATATATATATATATATATATATATATATATATATATATATATATATATATTATGCATTTACTCCTAATGTTAATTAATGCAGATCTCATATGTTCAACTTTGGTCTCATACTTTCACAGCAGTGATCATCATGCTCAGCTAAAAGGTGAGAAGAAAGAAAAGTTTTTAACACCCACATTGGGCACCCATATAAAGTTCAGGGTTTCTTTTGAGGTAACCCCTGTGTTCTTGTAAAATCTAAAACCCGCAGGCTCCAGTCTGCCCGGTAACAGCATCACAAAGACATTAGATTTTGAGTCATTGTAAAAAAAAAAAAAAACCCCTGCACCCACCACAGACACACTCTGCTCTGCTACAAGCCCCCCCCCCCCTCCCCCATGTGGCCTTCTGGCACGAGCCAGAGCGTTCTGATCAGGATTTGCATTACAATGTTTCCCCCGCCAGCCAATGAGAGAGAAGGAGTGCTACAAACCACGCCTACTCCGGTCACTAAATATAAGCCTGAGCTGCTGCCTGTGTTCTTCACTCACTGCTTGGGATTCTCTGATCTTACAAACCCTCTTTGGATATAACAGCTTGCCTTTGGCAAACCTTTGGATTTTTTTTTTGCTGCCTCTTGGCTATTCCTTTGTGAAGCATTCAAGCATCATGACTCTGGAAGAGGTTCACGGACAGGAAACCGTTGTAGAAAACACTGAAAGGTAATTATCGTGCTTATTTCTGGTCTATTGCTGAGTGCTAGTTATCTATTGGGGAGATGTAGGGTACATGTTATAGTATTATTGGGATTATTGCACTGAAATAGAGAAGCATTGGCTGGGAGGGCAGCTTTTGATCAAATAAATATAGATTTGTATAAAACATGCTAGTGATCAGATGTTGTATAGACCATGTGTAGCCTTTTGAAGTGACAGCATCCAGTGTATGGTGCAGATACAGCTACAGCCTTATAAGGAGCTTTCAATATAGATCACACTGTTAGCGTTCAGTACAGTACATTGTGTATTATTGATTGTGATGATGCTTGGATTCTGGTATTAAGTGCATTTATTTTTGTCTTGTTCAGAATGCACAACGCTGGCAAGGCTCTTCACGAGCTGCTCATCTCCGCCCAGAGACAGGAGTGTCTGACCGTTGGAGTCTACGAGTCTGCCAAAGTAATGAATGTGTAAGTATCCAACTCCCTTGCATAGATCCCACGCACACCTATTACTCATGCACACACGTAACACATTGCCCACACACAGACCCACTTGTGTTTTTTTTTTTTCCAACTGCAGAACTAACGTGCATGTTCCTTTTTCTTCTACAGAGATCCAGACAATGTCACTTTCTGCATTCTGGCTGCTGATGAGTTTGACGAGGGCGACATTGCCCTGCAGATCCACTTCACCCTTATCCAAGCTTTCTGCTGTGAAAATGACATCAACATCGTACGTCTAAATGACACCGAAAAGCTGGCTGAAATCTTGGGCAGCAACGATGAGTCTGGAGAACCAAAAGATCTGCATTGCATCCTTATTACGGTAAGTGTTGTGTTTCAGCTCTTCTCTCCTGACTTGGCACTGTGCCTTTGGCTATGTCTCAACTTTCTGCTTCTAAGCAGTTTACTCATGTTCTGTTCCTTTTCTTTTCTCAGAACCCCAGTGAGGATGCTTGGAAAGACCCTGCTCTGGAAAAACTTGGTCTATTTTGCGAAGAAAGCCGTAATGTTAACGACTGGGTTCCAACTATTACCCTTCCCGAGTGAACTGACTCATGCATTAGATGGTGAAAATCGTTTTTGCATTCTTATCACGGTGTTGTGCGCCTGGTTGGACCGGCTGCATTCCCCCGAGTCTGTGGATTACGCCGGTTGAGGTCGGAAACTGTGGCTGAGACCGGCAAGATGTTGGCTCTTGTGGAGCAAAAGAGTAAGGAGGAAACTTGACGTGGACTGATCTGCAGAAGGGAAGGTTCAGACCAGTGCAAAGCCTCCTACATTAATAGCACTGAAGGGGCAGTCATACCGTGGAGCTGGAGTATGTTGCATGTTTTGCAAGCCTGGAAGGACTTTTGCAAAGTGGAAATGTATCTTTTGGCTAAGATGGTACAAGGAAGAACATGACAGTTGGGAAACACCTTGCTAAGATGAACTTAAGTGGATTTTTGGAAATGTTTGGACTGGATACTATATAAAAAAAAACAGAAAAAAACTTTGGACTTATAAAGCTAATCAACAGCAATGTATATCAAGCTTATCCACTGCATTTTTCTATTAATGATTCTGTCTGTGAGGCAGAGACCTGAAACACCAATGAACTATGAACTTTATATTACATAGACTTTCGTCATACCAGTGCATGGCTATATAGCACTATCATAAAGTGATTACTTTAATTCCATCGATTACAGTAATGTTCATTTAGATAATTCTTTATATTTAATAAACAAATTGAAACTTACTTTGGTTGTCAGTTTGCACTATTTTATATAGAGTTGGTATATGTGACATAAAATGCACACTATAACGGTCAGCCTAAATGAACCCGCATGCCTTTTTTATTTTATTTTTTTTATCCTAAAGTAGTGCCAGCTTTGTTCTGTGCCAGTCCCCTTTGTGAACAGACTGTATTGTCCCTTTTTTCTTAGCACAGAAGGTGCTTGCTCCTCAAGATAAGCCTTGGCTGAGGCAGTTAATGCTTACTATTCAATCAGATAATGTGACCTCTAACCCTCCTGCAACAGCTGCTTATCGCAACAGCTTGCAAGACGGGAGATCCTGCATTTCAAATTAGTGAATTATTCTAATAGGAGGTCTTTAGAGAGACAAGTTTCTGTTCTGCTTTAAAAAGTGCAGCTGGCCATGTGCCCCCGTCAGGGGCTTCCCTGGAACCACAGGCATTCAACTGTGAAATAAAAGTTCCCCACCCCCCTTCCTATAGTCATGCAAAACACATGAAAAAAAAAAATAATGAAAACAGCTATTTGGTTTTACCCTAGCTCTAGAAATAAGTTGGGAATTTCCAGGCTGTGCATCCATTATACAATTTTCCTTTGTATTTACCAAAACCATATAATATGAGCTTAATCCTAAACACTATTGATGTGTATGCAATCAGGCAGGTCCTTGCACTACATAGCTCAAACATAGCTCAAACCTCCCAACTTTCTGAAATGGGAATGAGGGACACCTATTAGCAAAAGTATGTAGGCATAGGACACACCCGCTACCACGCCCCAAGGAGAATTGTATAAAAATAAAAATTATTGGTTAAACTACAAGTGCTTTTTACCACTACTATTCCTTGGCTATTGGGATTTACAAATGCAGCAATTTAGAAATTGGATGAAAGGTTTAGCGCTGAAAAACACTTTTTAAAAGATAAATAGTGCGTTTTATATACATCTATATAGATCAGGCAAAAATGGGGGACAAATGAGGGACAAATCAGGGACAGTCCCTCGAAATCAGGGGCGGTTGGGAGCTATGCATAGCTGAAGGTAAATCTAAAAGAAAATGGAATAAGAAAATTGTATAATTTATGACCAGCCTTCGTGTATGCCAACATACTTCATTTTTATAACTGTTGCAAGCACTGTATGCAAAAAATGCATGTCTGCTTTGCATATAACCAGAAAATGAGGAATTTCCAACACACAATACACTCCAGGTAGCATAAAGGTCATCAAGATCTCTGCAAGGTATCAGCAAGCTACTAATCAGTAGGGTGCCATTTAAATGGTCAGGTCTGTGACTTTCCAGGAACCTGTGCTTTGCACCTTTTGTGCCTTGTGCTAGCATTGTGTACCTGCAAAGGAACAGCAAACTATCGTGTAAGTGCCAAGAAAACAGAAAGTTGTGACGTCTGCACACAGTAACTGAAAGCTGCAGAGCGTAAGTCTTGGAACAACCTTAGGCATTGGAACTGAAAGAATATTGTAACCAATGATGTGCAGAGTTTAAATACACAAGTTCCAGGAGAAAGGTCTAATTGTTCTGCTACATGAGCAAGGAGAACCATATTCTAAGAAGTAAATCAGTGCCATACTGTTCACAGATTAAGAAGCACACTGTGTTTCAGTGCAAATTTGCAATCCAAGTACACACATAATACTCTCAACAGTCCAAAAAAACTTTTTTTTTTTTTGTAGAACACTCACTATTGTATAAAGGCAAGCTCACCCATATATAAAGCCAATATAAGCAAATGCATCACAAAATGTGAACACTGGTCCTTTCTAGTGCTAATGCTGGCCAGGTATAGGATGATTCTACGCCCAATGTTTCAAAGATTTTATATTTGCCTCATATGATTTCTTGTGTAGACAGACTGGTATCTGCAAGATTTATTTACCTGTACTGATGCCTATGGGCACCTTAAGGCCTAAGAAGACCCTTCTAGCCATGGGAGGGGGGTGTTTAAGGACATTTCGGTTTTAGTAAAACTACATTATCCATTGCTTCTAAACTAACCCTGTATCCCCCACCACCACCCAGCTGTTTACCCAACATGACAGCTGCGACTTTCTATGCGCCAACATGTTCTACAGTGCAGGATGCACCTGCCCGTGAGTCACTATAGACTAGGGCCATACTCCTCCATTCTCTAGCCTCAGAGTGTGGCCCAATTGAAGTCTATGGGGGCTCACTGCACAGCTCTTACGAAGATTTCTGCCCTGAGGAGGTAAACATTGGAGGAGCGTTTGACATTCATGCTGAGGTAAGTAGGGAGCTGGTTGGGGGCTTTCTAGGTAAAGCTGGCCACAGATAGGTTGAAATTTGGCCGGTCCCTGCTAAACCGGCTGAATTTTGATCCATCTATGGTCATTCCTGCTCTACAAAAGAGCTATCGATTGACGAGGGGTTATAATCGCATGAAAAATATGATAGGTTGGTTGTACCCCAGTTGATCGATCGATCAACTGGGGTACAATCAGCCTGCCCATACATGGTTCGGATCTTGGCCCATCCCTGCTACACCGGATGAGATTCCAACAGTCTATGGCCGGCTTTACATGTTTTGTATGCAACAAAATATTTCTGCACGCTCTATTGTGTACATAATTGCTTCTGCCGACTCTGTGAATGTTGGAAAATTTTCATTTGATCAGCAGCTGCAGTGCTGATTAGTGTATTCTTACAGCTGAGGAGTTCCCAATGTCAGAATGCAGTAGCACAGTTGAGAGGATTTCTCCATCTACCTTGATTGTGTGGATGGGGAAATCCGTTTGGTTTTTTTTTGGTTTTTTTTTCGATCAGCACACCGTCTATGGGAAGCTTTACTTTAGGTTAGGGGGGCTAGGGAGGGTAAACTAAGTTATTTACTAAACCTGTCTTTTAAGTCTATTGGCCAAAAGCAATTTTTCCCTACTAAATGATAAAAAAGGCAATACATAAAACAAACCATTAATTGATCACATTATACAAGGGTTCTTCAAAAAGTTTCTGTGCATTTTTTTTAACTCTATTAAATATAAAAAATATTAGGAACATTTTTGAAGACCCCTTTTATATGGGTTGAGGGGGTTAAAGGGAAACTATACTGATTCTATGTAGGTGTTCACTGCTGACCTCTTCTTATAAAAATGCTAGCTGGCTGGCTG
Organism: Aquarana catesbeiana; assembly: GCF_042186555.1. Classification (NCBI taxonomy): domain Eukaryota; kingdom Metazoa; phylum Chordata; class Amphibia; order Anura; family Ranidae; genus Aquarana; species Aquarana catesbeiana. Next base: position 357,871,531 of record NC_133324.1, on the reverse strand, counting down.
TCATCCTGATCCAATGGTTTCAGTACTATATGAGCCTCAGACCTGAAACAAGGTCTGCATCTACAGACTTGTGTTGGGACAAGGACCCTGATTATTAAAGCTAGAGACAGTCAGGCAATTGCTATTTTTAAAAGGAGCCCAGTACTAGCTGCTCTTTCAGCACATGTTGTTTTGAAGAAGAAAGGCGATTAGCCATATTGCAATGTTTCAATTAACACCTTATGATTCCTCTGAGATAACAGTGAGACTATAGGCCAGTGATGGCGAACCTCGGCACCCCAGATGTTTTGGAACTACATTTCTCATGATGCTCAACCACACTGCAGGGTGCATGAGCATCATGGGAAATGTAGTTCCAAAACATCTGGGGTGCCAAGGGTCGCCATCACTGCTACAGGTGTTTGCTGGTCACATGACCTCCTGCATAAAAAAAGTTAGTTAAATCACATGGCAAAAAAATAGATGAATAAAATTGCTGCTATCACTATTGGTGCTCAGCAATTTGTCTTCTTGTGAATGTCTGCACATCTTTGGTCATCATTAAAGCGGAGTTCCACCCAAAAATGGAACTTCTGCTTTAAGGGAGGTGATCCCCTGACATGCCACATGCTCCCTTTTCCTCCTGGGGCACAGCGGCACCGGAAGGGAGATCACCTCTCCCCCCTCCCTCTCGGCAATCATCTGGGACACATCACAGGTCCCAGATGATTGCCGTCCAGTCACGGTGCGCGGCGCGGCTCGCGCATGCACAGTTGGTGCCCGGCTGTGAAGCCGGGTGCCCACACCTACAATGCCGGTGCCGCAGAGAGGAGGGGGAGACGAGCGGGGCTTCGCTCCCCCGCATCGCTGGACCTTGGGACAGGTAAGTGTCCGATTATTAAAAGTCAGCAGCTGCAGTATTTGTAGCTGCTGAATTTTAATTTTAATTTTAGTTTTTTTTTTTTTTTTGCAGAACTCCGCTTTAAGTATAAGTAAGCAGTTGTAACCCTATTACTTCTAGAACAGGTCAAATATATTAACCACACCTTTATTCCTGTTGGCAAAGGTCCTCTGGGAATATTCTTTGAGGTTTTTCGGATTCAAATGCTCACATCATTTTCCTATACAGTAGATAATATAGTGCTTATACAAATGAAGCCTATTTGCATAGGTCTTTGAGAGGCCCTATTTTCAGGGCAGAGACAGGCTGCATTTCTTCATGTGCATTAAGATGCCTGAGGGTCCTGAATATGCAAATCACTTGTAACAATGGGCTGTTTAAGGACAGCTTTCCACTCTGTGCCTGGTACCGTGCTGTGTAGGAGATGAAGTTGCTATGTAACATAATGATTTTACTGTTCAGCGTGGCTTAATTAACGATACACAAATGCTATCTGATCACACACACAAGCAATGCATCTAGTTACACTTTAATGCATAGACCATTCTGCTTCAATCAATACAGCTGGGGAACACGTGTACATTATTTCCACTAATATGAGAAAATGACTCATTATTATTCGCTAATGATCTAAAAAGATTGTGGTGCTCTTATCAGTAAAACTAATACATACATGTATAAATATATAAGAACTGAATAGGATAGATAGATAGATAGATAGATAGATAGATAGATAGATAGATAGATAGATAGATAGATAGATAGATAGATAGATAGATAGATAGATAGATAGACTATATTGTCAAAAGTATTGGGATGCCTGCCTTTACAAGCACATGCACTTTAATGGCATCCCAGTCTTAAGCTGGCCATAAATTAAACAATTTTCTTATTCAATTTCCTTTAGATTTAACTTCAACTATATAGTGCAAGGGCCTGCCTGATTGCATACAAATTGTTTAGGGTTGACCTCACATTATATGGTTTTGGTAAATCTAAAGGAGAATTGTACAAGACAGTTGTATAATGTATGGCCAGCCTTAGTCCATAAGGTTTAATATTGAGTTGGCCCACCCTTTGCAGCTATAAAAACTTCAACTCTTCTGGGAAGGATGTTTGACCATTCCTCCAGAAACGTATTTGTGAGGTCAGGCACTGATGTAGGAGAGAAGGCCTGGCTCGTAGTCTCCGCTACAATTCATCCCAAAGGTGTTCTATCGGGTTGAGGTCCAGTTCCTCCAACCCAAACTCGCTCATTCATGTCTTTATGGACCTTGCTTTGTGCTCTGGTGCACAGTCATGTTGGAACAGGAAGGGGCCATCCCCAAACTGTTCTCACAAAGTTGGGAGCATGAAATTTTGTCCAAAATGTCTTGGTATACTGACGCCTTAAGAGTTCCCATCACTGGAACTAAGAGGCCAAGCCCAATCCCTGAAAAACAACCCCACATCATAATCCCCCCTCCACCAAATGATTTGGACCAGTGCACAAAGCAAGGTCCATAAAGACATGGATGAGCGAGTCTGGGGTTGGCGGAATTAGATTGGCCTGAACAGAGTCCTGACCTCAAACCGATAGAACACCTTTGGGATGAATTAGCACGAAGACTGCGAGCCAGGCCTTCTCGTCCAACATCAGTGCCTAACCTCAGAAATGCGCTTCTGGAAGAATGGTCAAACATTCCCATAGACACACTCCTAAACCTTGTGGACAGCCTTCCCAGAAGAGTTGAAGCTGTTATAGCTACAAAGGGTGGGCCAACTCAATATTGAACCCTACAGACTAAGACTGGGATGCCATTAAAGTTCATGTGCGTGTAAAGGTGGGTGTCCGAAAACTTTTGACAATATAGTGTAGATAGTTAGATAATTGCTATTATTTGGAGAGCAGTAATGTCATCAATTAAATAACAAACATAGTAAAATGAATTGTCCCATGTATCAAATGACACTTTTCACATAGTTGATATGCTACTTCCTAGATGCTCCTCTTACACTTTTTTTATGCACCAAAATATTGGCACTGTATATTAGTGTTTTGGTACTGTATACACTTTTAACTACCCACTCACATGGGGTGGCTCTCTACTCCTATCAAGAACTGTGATTGTAAGATCCACCAGTCTACTCATAACTAACGCTGGCCGTAGACAGATCAAAAATCGGCCAGTTCAGCAGGAACTGGACAAATTTTGATCTGTCTATCTGCAGGATGTTTGTACTGAAGTCAATCCATCAATCAACTTCAGTACAACCAACCTGTCGGCTTTTTTTTGTGGAATCACTGCCTATAGCTCTTGGAAGCAATCATTGTATTCTGATGGCGGGGATGGGGAAACCTCCTGCTGGCAGAATGCAATAGCACAGCAGTAGGGATTCCCCCATCAACGCTGAATGTGTTGATGGGGGAATTGAGCAATTTTCTTTCCTTAAACTTATAGTTGAAGATAAGAAAATTGTATAATGTATGGCTTGTGTAACTCACCATTGTTTGGGCCAATAAGGCCAATATACTGCAAGGTGCCATGTAGATGGCACCTTGCAGTATATTGGCCTTTGGAGGATATGTAACTCATACAAGCATGATATTTGCCCTCTGCCTCTATGCACCCCCTTCAAATTATTTTTCCTATGAATTAGCTGAGATCCTCAAAAAACTTTACTCTTTAAAAAAATATTTTGTTGTGGTCTTTATGTGTAAAGTCACATGTGCAAAAACCCATGAGAAAATGTGAAAGATAGAGACATTTAAACAAAGTGCTTTACAAATGTCTACCCCCTGGCCTCGGTAGCAATATTCTCATAAGACCCCTTACATGTGTGTTTTCAAAGTTCAGATTTTAACTTAATTGAGTGGGCATAGTATTAGTTCAAATACTAAGGATGACCTGGTAAATGTCTTCATGGCCGCCCCTACTGTACCTTGGCACATGCGACTGCTTATTGTCATTATAATAAAAAGACCCCATACACACTATTAGATTCTCTTCAGATTTACCAAAACCATGCAGTGCAAGGGCCTGCCTGACTGAATACAAATTGAAACTCTTAAGGTCTCATATTATATGGTTTTGGTAAAACTGAAGACAAAAATCTGCAGAAAATCTAATAGTGTGTATGGGGTTCTAAGGAAGTTCCTCATAATTATCCAGTACATATAATCTCTGTGATCACAATTTAGATAGAAAGATTCACAGGCTACAGCAACCCTGGGTAAACGGTGCAGGAGAAAGTTGGATTTGCTATAGTGCATCAGGGACCTTTTTTGTGCAAAGCGACTCATGTAATATCAGGACTAATATAAACTCTTAGTTTATAATAATTAGTAGTTTAGTGGACATGTCTGCATTATGTGACCCACAAAACAGCACTTAGGTGACAATCATATACTTTGCTATGTTCATTGAATTTCCCTGTAGCCTCCCTGGCGGTTTTCCCGAGTGTGGCTCGGGATTAAAATTCAGTACCATTAGCGGTAACCCCGAGCCACACTCGGGATCGCATTGCAGGATCCTGGGGCGGCGTTACTTACCTTGTCCCCGGGATCCTGCGATGTCATCCGCAGTGTCTGAGGACTCCGTCCTCCTCCGAAGCCTCTCCGTGCCAGGCTCCGTTCCCTGCGAGCGGCGCGACGCACGGGGGCGGAGCCTGGCGGCAAATTAAAAAAACCGTAAAAATCATAACACATACAGTACTGTAATCTTACAGATTACAGTACTGTATGAAATGATTTCACATCCCTTTTGTCCCCAGTGCTCTGGCCCATGCCCTGCATGCAGTTTTATATTATATATACTGTTCTTTCTGCCTGGAAACTGGAGATTGTCCATAGCAACCAAAAAGTGTCCCTTTACGTCAAAAGTGGCTTTAGACCAGCTAGAAAACAGCGATAGTAAATTAGAACACTTGCAGAATTGAGCGATAGTGAATTGTGGGGAAATTTATTTTATTACTATTTTTTTTTTTTTTTTTTTAATTATTTATTTTTATTTATTATATTATAATTTATGTTTTTGTGTTTCAAACTTTATCATACCCGGGATATCTACTAGACTCTGGTTTGGACAGATTTAAGTGTGTTATTGTTAAGATTTACAGACCTACAATATAAAACGCCAAATTTCCATGCAAAATAATGGTACCACTTTCAGCACCTAAAATCCGAAATAATCATACCGCCAGGGAGGTTAACCTTAAATATACTAATATTTTACAGTCTAATTCTATTATCGTCAATATAAAGAGATATAGACACACTAAGGTGATAGGTACAATGAACTGACATGTTTTGTGGTCATTGTACTGCCTATGATTAGAAATGTGTATAGGTGTGAAACCATTACAAACTAATTAAACACAACCAGTTTCTCTGTAAGGGGGAAGCAGTTAATTTGTATAATTCAATTTATAGTAATTGTGTTACAACATTGAAATGTTGGTTCCTATGTTGAAACAGATAAGCAAGCTTAGCAGGTAAAGGAATCAGCAATGTAAATTTGGAAACCAATCAGCATCTGATTTTCTAGTTTGCCGCAGCTGTTTGTATGGTAATCACAAGTGGTTTCCCAGGTGGTGGAATAGATTGGCCGATGGAAATTGCACATTTTTGCTTACCCCTATTGTATTTAGGTTCCCAAACAGGGTCAATTCTTGTAGCAACTAAGGTTGTTGTAAAGATTCATATAAGAAATAGACTTTGATTAGGCAATATAGCATATAGGGGGTTGATTTACTAAAGGCAAATAGACTGTGCACTTTGCAAAGTGCAGTTGCCCTCTGCAAGTGCAATTGCTCCAGAGATAAGTAAATTAGTTAAGGCTTCACTTTGCAAAGAATACCCAATCACATGCAAGGAAAAAAAAAACATGTTTGCCTGCATATGATTGGATGATGGAAGTCAACAGAGCTTCTGCTCATTTACTAAGCTCTGGAGCAACTGCACTTGCAGAGTTCAGGGGCACTAGTGTGTTCAATGGATCAACTAATCAATCAAAATAAATATATATATATATATATATATATATATATATATATATATATATATATATAAACATATACAGCTTAATGTACATAATAAAGTGCTCCGTGCTTAATAATTTGTGATTTAACACCTAATAAACAACAATTGGTGAAAACATGAATAAATGAATCCTTTAAAAGTCCATGAGTTCTTCTGTGATTTAGGCCCCTTTCACACGATAAGCCTGCTCGGATCCGCCTGTCTGTTTTTCAGGCGGATCCAAAGATGAACAACAAAAATGGTAAATGGTCTGAAGGATAAAACACGTCAAAAAAGACTGGAAGATATGAATAGCCTTGAGGAAAGAAGGGAATGGGAGGACATGATTGAAACCTTTAACTCTCATTCACATTGACTGCGGATTTGAAATCGTGCCACTTCACTTGGTATCGCACAATTTCATAGCCCCATGTCAGTGCGACTTTGGGTGCGACTTGGAAGACATCTGTGTGGCTTCAAGCACAGCCGTCTATGCAAGTCGCACCTGAAATTGACAAAAGTAATGCAGTAGGAACTACTTTTTCAAATCGGCGTCGCGCCAATTTGAACAGTGCGATTGCCGGCAATAGGGTGCGAGTTGTCATGCAATTTGACCTGTCAAATCACATAAATAGTCGCTCCAATGTGAACGAGGGCTTAAATACTAAGGAGCATATTTATAAAGCGTGTGTTTTAAATTACAGAGAATGATTACCCACCCATGAATGTGCTGTGACTGCCACATTCACTGCTTTATATATACTGTGTATATATATATATATATATATATATATATATATATATATGTGTATCCTGAGCTTATAAATATATTTACATGTTTCAGGAGAGTGGTATATTCAATAAGAAGCTTAGATAAAAGACATGGCACATGACCTCAAACTAGCAGGAGTAAAGTTACAAATTCATCTGAGAAAGTATTTTGTTTCCAAAAGAGTAGTGGATGCTTGGAACAGACTTACAGCAGAACTAGTGAGTCAGTCACTTCACAGTAAGGGCTGGTTCACACCACAAATATGCACCCCAGATCAGTTCCAGATGCATTTCTGCATGCACGTTTTTAACGCATTTTTAACGTGTTTTTAACGCATTCCGGTGTATTTCCAGATGCTTTTTTCCCATTTTTTCATTTTTCTGTACTGGGGTCCGATGAGTTTTTGATACGTTCCAGTGCATTCTGGTGCTTTTTGGTGCGTTTTACCATGTTCCAGTACAGTCCAGTGCAGGAAAAATGCTGCATGTTGTACTTTTTTTTTGGTACTGGAACGCCCTGGAACTGACCGCACTGGTGTGAACTATGCCATTGTAAACCACATAATCTACTTTCCATGCGTTTTTGATGCAGAAAAAAAACACATTGGACTGCATGTGGTGTGAACTGGCCCTAAGTCATTTTAAACATGCATGGGATAAAGATAGGTCTATCCTTAAACAAAAATGTAAAAAAAAAAAAAGGACTAGATAGATCAGTTGGTTTGAATTTGGGCGGCTTCCTGGTGAACTGGCCGAAATGTATTTAGTGGGTGGCCTGCAAACTGAACACAAAAAAAAACACACTAATTGGGGTTGATTTACTAAAGGCCAATAGACTGTGCACCTTGGAAAGTGCAATTGCACTCTGCAAGTGCAGTTGCTCCAGAGCTTAGTAAATGAGGTAAAGCTTCACTTTGCAAAGAATACCCAAACACATACAAGGAAAATTAAAAAAAGCATTGATTGGTTGATGAAAGTTAGCAGAGCTTCTGCTCATTTACTAAACTCTGGCGCAACTGCTCTTGCCATGTGCAACGGCACTTTCCAAAGTGCACAGTTTTTTTGCCTTTAGTAAATCAACCCCCATAGTGTATGGCCAGCTTTAGTAAAAAGACAGTTGTCTTTTAATGTAAAATGAGACCATTGTCTATATGCTAAGTGGTTAGAACCTGTTTGAGGAGTCAGCAGAATGCAGAGAGCTCTGGAAAGCTATGGGTAGTTTCCAGAATTACAGGCACATCCAGGCTGTCTGCTGTTCTGGGAAAAGGCATTCTTTGAGCGGGAGATAACTGAAAGTGTCCTTATCTCTCAGAAGGCTGCTTAAAGAAGATTAGTATAGGAATTGAAATAATGAAGAGCATAGAAAAGTGAATATTATTAGTGATTATTTCTGTGCAATGCAGAATATGCAGGCTGTGGAGTAATGCTCCGTTCACACCTGTGCATTTATGTGCATTAAAAAAAAAGTCCTGAATGCTGCATCTTTGATGCACTTTCATCTCTAGAGAGTTCAAGGGTAACATGCCTAAAACACACCGCACAGATGAGAACCTGCCAGTGACAGCCACTCATGCAGGGTGCCACCCCCTAATCCATGCATCCGGTCCCTAATCTACATGCAGGGCGCCACCACTAATCCATGCGTCTGGCCCCTAATCTACATGCAGGGCACCACCCCCTAATCCATGCGTCCGGCCCCTAATCTACATGCAGGGCGCCACCCCTAATCCATGCGTCTGGCCCCTAATCTACATGCAGGGCGCCACCCCCTAATCCATGCATCCGGTCCCTAATCTACATGCAGGGCGCCACCCCTAATCCATGCGTCTGGTCCCTAATCTACATGCAGGGCGCCACCCCTAATCCATGCGTCTGGTCCCTAATCTACATGCAGGGCGCCACCCCTAATCCATGCGTCTGGTCCCTAGTCTACATGCAGGGCACCACCCCCTAATCCATGCGTCTAGCCCCTAATCTACATGCAGGGCACCACCCCCTAATCCATGCGTTTGGTCCCTAATCTACATGCAGGGCACCACCCCCTAATCCATGCGTCCGGCCCCTAATCTACATGCAGGGCACCACCCCCTAATCCATGCTTCCGGCCCCTAATCTACATGCAGGGCACCACCCCCTAATCCATGCGTCTGGTCCCTAATCTACATGCAGGGCACCACCCCCTAATCCATGCGTCCGGCCCCTAATCTACATGCAGGGCACCACCCCCTAATCCATGCGTCCAGCCCCTAATCTACATGCAGGGCACCACCCTCTAATCCATGCGTCCGGCCCCTAATCTACATGCAGGTCGCCACCCCCTAATCCATGCGTCAGGCCCCTAATCTACATGCAGGGCACCACCCCCAATCCATGCGTCCGGCCCCTAATCTACATGCAGGTCGCCACCCCCTAATCCATGCGTCCAGTCCCTAATCTACATGCAGGGCACCACCCCTAATCCATGCGTCCGGCCCCTAATCTACATGCAGGGCACCACCCCCTAATCCATGCATCCGGCCCCTAATCTACATGCAGGGCGCCACCCCCTAATCCATGCATCCGGCCCCTAATCTACATGCAGGGCGCCACCCCCTAATCCATGCGTCCGGTCCCTAATCTACATGCAGGGCGCCACCCCTAATCCATGCGTCTGGTCCCTAATCTACATGCAGGGCACCACCCCCTAATCCATGCGTCCGGCCCCTAATCTACATGCAGGGCACCACCCCCTAATCTATGCGTCTGGTCCCTAATCTACATGCAGGGCACCACCCCCTAATCCATGCGTCCGGCCCCTAATCTACATGCAGGGCACCACCCCCTAATTCGTGCGCCCGGCCCCTAATCTACATGCAGGGCACCACCCCCTAATCCATGCGTCCGGCCCCTAATCTACATGCAGGTCGCCACCCCCTAATCCATGCGTCCGGCCCCTAATCTACATGCAGGGCACCACCCCCAATCCAAGCGTCCGGCCCCTAATCTACATGCAGGTCGCCACCCCCTAATCCATGCGTCCCTAATCTACATGCAGGGCGCCACCCCTAATCCATGCATCCGGCCCCTAATCTACATGCAGGGCACCACCCCCTAATCCATGCATCCGGACCCTAATCTACATGCAGGGCGCCACCCCCTAATCCATGCGTCCGGTCCCTAATCTACATGCAGGGCGCCACCCCCTAATCCATGCGTTTGGTCCCTAATCTACATGCAGGGCGCCACTGCCTAATCCATTCGTCCGGTCCCTAATCTACATGCAGGGCGCCACCCCTAATCCATGCGTCCGGTCCCTAATCTACATGCAGGGCGCCACCCCTAATCCATGCGTCTGGTCCCTAATCTACATGCAGGGCACCACCCCTTAATCCATGCGTCCGGCCCCTAATCTACATGCAGGGCACCACCCCCTAATCCATGCGTCCGGTCCCTGATCTACATGCAGGGCGCCACCCCTAATCCATGCGTCTGGTCCCTAATCTACATGCAGGGCACCACCCCCTAATCCATGCATCCAGCCCCTAATCTACATGCAGGGCACCACCCCCTAATCCATGCGTCCGGCCCCTAATCTACATGCAGGGCACCACCCCCAATCCATGCGTCCGGCCCCTAATCTACATGCAGGTCGCCACCCCCTAATCCATGCGTCCGGTCCCTAATCTACATGCAGGGCGCCACCCCTAATCCATTCGTCCGGCCCCTAATCTACATGCAGGGCACCACCCCCTAATCCATGCATCCGGCCCCTAATCTACATGCAGGGCGCCACCCCCTAATCCATGCGTCTGGTCCCTAATCTACATGCAGGGCGCCACCGCCTAATCCATGCGTTCGGTCCCTAATCTACATGCAGGGCGCCACCCCTAATCCATGCATCCGGTCCCTAATCTACATGCAGGGCGCCGGACGCATGGATTCCTCATTTTTTTTTTTTTTTTTTAAGCACGTGATTAGAGCCAGAGACACAGACAGGGGCGTAACTACCACCATAGCGACCCATGCGGGCGCTATGGGGCCCGCAGCCAAGTGGGGCCCAGTGAGGATGAGAGCACCGCCGGCACAGTCTCCCACCCAGGGGAAGAGAGAGGAGAGGAAGAGGCAAGCTGTGACCTGTGCCCAGTGCAGCGTGACCTGTGCCCAATACAGCGTTGCCTGTGCCCAATACAGCCTGGTCTGCCTGTGCCCCATACAGCCTCACCTGTGCAGAGGAAGAGGCAAGCCACCCGGATCAGCAGAGAGCTGAATTGCCCGATGTAATAGCTTTCATTAGAACTTCCAGTGTTCCCGGGGCTCACGTCACATAGCTCCACCTCTTGGCCTGGTGCCTTTGATAGACAGAACGCCAATCCAATGCGGGACGTGTGACGTCATCAAAGGCGTCAGGCCAAGAGGTGGGGCTATGTGACGATGAGCCCTGGGAAGACGGGAAATTCAAATGAAAGCTATTACAGCGGGCAATCCTGCTCTCTGCTGATCCGGGTGGCTTGCCTCTTCCTCTGCACAGGTGAGGCTGTATGGGGCACAGGCAAACCAGGCTGTATTGGGCACAGGCAACGCTGTATTGGGCACAGGTCGCGCTGCATTGGGCACAGGTCATGCTGTATGGGGCACAGGTCACGCTCTATGGGGCACAGGTCACGCTGCATTGGGCACAGGTCACGTTGTATGGGGCACAGGTCACGCTGTATGGGGCACAGGTCACGCTGTATGGGGCACAGGTCACGCTGCATTGGGCACAGGTCACGCTGCATTGGGCACAGGTCACGCTGCATTGGGCACAGGTCAGGCTGCATTGGGCAAAGGTCACGCTGTATGGGGCACAGGTCATGCTGTATGGGGCACAGGTCATGCTGTATGGGGCACAGGTCACATTGTATGGGGCACAGGTCACGCTGCATTGGGCACAGGTCACGCTGTATGGGGCACAGGTCACGCTGTATGGGGCACAGGTCACGCTGCATTGGGCACAGGTCACGCTGTATGGGGCACAGGTCACGCTGTAAGGGCCACAGGTCACGCTGCATTGGGCACAGGTCATGCTGTATGGGGCACAGGTCACGCTGCATTGGGCACAGGTCACGCTGCATTGGGCACAGGTCACGCTGCATTGGGCACAGGTCATGCTGCATTGAGCACAGGTCACGCTGTATGGGGTACAGGTCACGCTGCATTGGGCACAGGTCACGCTGCATTGACACTAGGGCAGCTGTGGGGGGGCTGTTTGCAGGGGGGCCCCATACAACATTTTGCTATGGGGCCCTGCTATTTCTAGTTACGCCCCTGGACACAGAGCAGAGTGGGGCGCAGAGCGGGGTGCAGAGCGGGGCGCAGAGCAATGCGCCTGGTGGTGGTTGTTTGGCTGGCTGGCTGGGGAGGCCCCCCCCAACACTAGCCTCCACTGGAACCTGCCTTAAATATTAAGCGTGTGGAATAGAGTTATTTTAGGGCCCGTTCACACCCCAGTCCCCACATTTTTCTTGCATTAATGCAACAATGTTTACATGTGCTGGTAAGTGTTCTTTTGCTGTTTTGCATTAAAATGCAGTACTTTTTTTAGAGCACAATGCAATGCAGTGATGTGAATAAGTCTTATTGGAAAACATTGCTTTTACCGCCCATGTGTTCAGAGCGCATTGGAAAAATGCATCTGTTGTTAGCAGCCCTTTATGGTAAACACCTATGTGCTGAGCGTTCACATTGTCATACTTTATTTCACAAGCTGTATTAATTAAACACAGAGGCTGATTTTTAAAGCAGGAAAATGCAACAGAGAAAAAAAAAGGCTCAAACACAATGGAGGGAATTTACTAAAATTTGAGCAGATAGAATCTGGAGCAGCTGTGCATAGTAAGCAAACAACTTCTATCTCCAACTTGTTTAGTAAAGCCAGCCATAGATGGATTGAATCTAGTCCAGTTCAGCAGGGACCAGCCTAGATTTGATCCATCTACGCCAGGGATATGCAATTAGCAGACCTCCAGCTGTTGCAGAACTACAAGTCCCATGAAGCATAGCAAGACTCTGACAGCCCCAAGCATGACACCCAGAGGCAGAGGGATGATGGGACTTGTAGTTTTGCAACAGCTGGAGGTCCGCTAATTGCATATCCCTGATCTATGGGCAGGCTGATTGTACCAAAGTCAATCCATCGACCGACTTGGGTACAACCAGCCTGTCGGATTCTTAGCTTGCAATTATTGCCACTGGCTTTAGCTAGTCGTGGTAATCACTGTGAACACAATAGCTCCGCAGGAAGGATTCACTATATCTGGTCTCCCACAGTACACAGAACATGGAAATGAAATTATTTTAGTAAATATAAACTGCTAAATACCTTTTCTTATCAGCAGCATATAGCAGTCTTGTGTCTTCTATCAGTGTCTGGTAAAAGCTTGTAGGAGGAGTTTTCATTCAACTCTGACTGTCCTATGAGGCTGCAGAACCCATGACCCTCTGTCTGGACAGTGCTGATTGGCCCTGTGCTGATCACATGCACCCTCCCATGGAAAAAAACTCTCTGGAAATACACACCAAACTGAACATGTGCAGAGTGCCCCCAAAGGATATGTGGTAACAGGAGATTGATTGGGGACAGTGGAAGAAGGGGAGGATCAGAGAAGACAGGATCAAACAGCCTTTTTACACAATTTGGAAGAATAAAGTGGTTGTAAAGCCTAAATATTTTTTTCTTGAATGCAGTCCTTGCATTAGGGTAAAAAATGTTTACGTGTCAGCAATCCCTTCACCCCCCCCCCTTTTACTTACCTGAGCCCTCATTCCATCCAGCGCCGTGCACATCTGCAGCTCTTCTCTCCCCTCACTTCCAAGTCTCGCTGGCTTGGCTGGGGCACCCGGAGCCATTAGCTACCAGTGCTGTCAATCAAAGCCAGTGACGAGGGTGCAGTGGATGGGGCCGAGTCCCCCTGTCTGTGTCAATGGACGCAGTAGCAACCCCATGGGAAGTGGCTTTCCATGGGGGCACTGGAAAGAGGGGAGGGGCCAGGAGTGCCAGCGGCACTTCCACCCCTTAGGTTCCACAGTGAGTATAACAAGCATGCTTTACTACATATACAGACTGATTTCACTGTTGTTGATTTAGCATAGCTCCCAACTGTCCCTGATTTCGAGGGACTGTCCCTGATTTGGAATAATTTCCCTCTGTCCCTCTCTCCCCCTGATTTGGTCCCTCATTTTGGTCTGATCTATATAGTTGTATATAAAATGCACCTTTTATCTTTCAAAAAGTGTTTCCCAGTGCTAAACCGTTCATCCAAGATCTAAATTGCTGCATTTGTACATTTTTAAAGCCAATATAAAGGAATAGTAGTGGTAAAAAAAAGCTCTTGTGGATTTAACCTTTTTTTTTGTTAATTCTCCTTTAAGGGGGTGTGGCAGGGGGCATGTCCTATGCCTACATACGTTTGCTAGTAGGTGTCCTTCATTCCCATCTCAAAATGTTGGGAGAAATGGATTTAGTAACACTTTAACATTGACTGTATTAATGGGGGAATCAAGCGATTTACTTTCCTGCAACCTGTGGTTGCAGGGAAAAAAAATCGCAAAATCTATGGCCTGCTTTAAACTGAATTCCAGGTCTATTTTTTTTTTTGCAGAGTTACATTGATCCAACTTGGACTAATATAAATATGTACAAGAAAGAACATTCTAAAAGGTTTTATATAAAACGTTCAGATGGAATTCTAGAAGTGAATGTCTCAGTAGTACTACCTATATCAGTAGTGTCAATTTCAAATATTCTCCAGCATCTTATCATGTGTCTGTTAATGGACCATAAGGCTATAGTTGATTCCTTTGATTTCATAAATATCATTTTGCAGTTTTGTTTTTATTAATAGCAAGAGCATGTAAGATATGCTTCATTCAATAGGTACTTGTCATATGTAATAATACAGGTTGGTATTAAAATAAAGGAGTAACTATATTTATATATGAACTGAAATAATAAAATGTGGATCTAATTTTAGCACTTGTTTTCAGAGTCCTATTAAAGGAATATTAGGTTGGTTGGCATGATAGGAATTCAGCTCGGAGCAGTATAGTGAGTCAAATGCTTGGGATCTCACCTTGCTTCTACTTTTATCTCTTGCATGGTGTGGACAGTATGTACAACCAGGACACACAGGAGAGGAGAGGAGACCGTCTACAATACCATGCATTCACGTGTCATATAAATAACATCAGCTCTATGGGAATTGTGAGGAAGTGATATTACTGGAATATCAACAATCAGACCTAGCTAGTCAGCTTTCTCTCTTTAGTTAACAAGTCACGGCATGTTCTTCATCTACAGGGTGTAAAAGTTTCAGTCCATAAACCTGTCAGGGAAGGTAAATTCTTCATTGACTGATTAAATGGCTTTTGATTCCTTCAGTACATGATGCATTTTAATTAACATTTTTTTTTTCCAACAGTTGACAGATCTTTCATAATCGTATTTTGAAATCTATTGTATAAATCAGATTTTCCCACCATAATTGCTTTTAGTATTTTAATGTTTCAGTTACAACAGTACTAACATTTGGGGTGTAAACGTCTCTAAACTTGTCCGACTTGGAAAAATTCTTCATCAAGTGCATAAATGGTATGTTGGGGTGCCTCCCATTAGAGAGTACATGTTGTATTTAAATGAGAGTTTTCACAACTATTTTGGAATGTGTTTGAATCATCACATAGTAAAATCCATGATTTTCCCATACAGCATAGCTCCCAACTGTCCCTGATTTTGAAGGACTGTCCCTGATTTGGAGCAATGTCCCTCTGTCCTCCTCATTTGTCCCTCATTTTGGTCTGATCCATATAGATGTATATAAAATACACTTCTTATCTTTCAAAAAGTGTTTCCCAGTACTAAACTTTTCCTCCAAATTCTAAATTGTTGCATTTGTAAATGTTAAAAGTCAATATAAAGGAATAGTAGTAGTAAAAGAAAAGCCCTTGTGGATTTGATTAACCTTTTTTTTTTGGTTAATTCTCCTTTAAGGGGGTGTGGTAGGGGGCGTGTCCTATGCCTACATACGTTTGCTAGTAGGTGTCCCTCATTCCCATCTCAAAATGTTGGGAGGTATGCCATACAGGGTAAAACAACAGATTAACTTCACTGCAGACCCCCCTGGCTCATGCACACTGCAGCTCAAAGAAACCGCTCCTACAGGCTTTTGAGCTTTTTTTGAGCTCTTAGACACACACTAGGGACGAAAAGGCCGCGTCAGAGGTAAAGAGCCGCTAGTTGTAGTGGCGCTTTACCGCTGTTTAAGCTGCGCTTTTCGGCCGCTAGCGGGAGCGCTTTTAACCCCCACTAGCTGCCGAAGAAAGGGTTAAAAAGGCCCGTGTTGCGGCGCTGCCTATGCGATTTGAAGTCCGCTCGTGTGTACGCGGCATAAGTGCCCAAAAAAATGCAAAAATGCATGAAAGAGCATGAAAAATTATGAAAAAGCTCAAAGAAGCTCAGAAACACAACAAAAAAAGGGAAAAATTAGCTGAGGGGAGGGTTTGTGAAATAAAAACGCTTATCCTCAAAAAAGCTCAAAGAAGCTCAATAAACCCATGCATTAGGCTCCATGCACACATGCACACACGAGTTTAGGAGAGTTTTATGATTTTTCTGCCAGTAAGCTCCAGATCAGAAACGCGAACCAGAAGGGTTTTTTTTTCTGCCTCTAAACGTTAAACTCAAAATATGCCTCTTAACGTCCTAATGTACATGGACACATAGGAGAACATTGAGCTGCTTCTACAGGCAGAACACCAAACTCCTGTAGAAGCAGCAATTTGTAAGCCAACAGTGTGCATAAAGCCAAAGAGCCCAAGAAAGTACAAGTTTCTTCAAGCTGAAATAAAAGCTCAAATGCCTGTAAAAGCAGCTGTTTTTTTTTTTTTTAGCTGAGCCCTAATAGCTTACATTGACATTTATTTTGCTTCATCACTTCTCCGTTCAGTCTCTGGGAGCACCTAGGACATAGAGAGATATTTGTGGTATGCGAACAATTCAATTTTAACACATATTTAAAAGCATTTCCTTTTTTTTCATATTTTTCACATAAAAAAAGTCTGTTGATGTATATAGATTTTTTGTCAAGACCATGAAAAAGCCCATTGCAACAATATTATTATACATCGGGGATAATGTTGCATATAATGTTTTTCATCCAAGGCATTTTTTGGAACACAGCCAACGTTTTCAAGGATGCACGTGCAGTACATGGAATGGGAAGATCTTAGAAAAGAAACAAATGTACATAAAGTAAGTTACATTTAGGGGTTGATTTACTAAAGGCAAATAGACTGTGCTCTTTGTAAAGTACAATTGCTCTCTGCAAGGGCAGTTGCTCCAGAGTGAATGAGATAAAGCGCAAAGAATACCCAATCACATCCCGAGAAAAAAAAAAAAACAGCTACATTTGCTTGCACATGATTGGATGATGGAAGTCAGCAGAGCTTCTGCTCATTTACTAAGCTCTGGAGCAACTGCTCTTACACAGTGCAACTGCATTTTGCAAAGTGCACAGTCTTTTTGCCTTTATCCCTTGGTACCTGACCATCAACCTACTTATGAATTACAATATACCATCATGGCGGAAGATAAGAGTAGTCAAGCAGCTGCTAACCTCTTTCTCCCATTGCACACAGGAGAGGTGCCAGGAGTTGCAGCCCCCTTTAGGGACAGTTAAACCTAGTACACATGATCAGAAAAGGTTATCTGATCATTAGTACACAGCTTTCGAGAGCCGATCATGACAGTTCATGCATAATTATCCAAAGGGACAAACACCAAAATTTTCTCGTACGATACTAGAACAAATTAATTTCACTTAATCAATATAGCATTTGTCCAAAAAAAACGAGCGACCAAAACCGAGACAAAAGAATACATTACAATACAACACATTACATCACTTTTGAAGTTGTATTCTGTCGTACCAGAATTTTCACAGCTTTAGTAACCTCTTCATTTTCAAAAAGAGACTAGCATGCAAAAAAAAAAAAAAAAAAAAAAGGGATGATCATTCATCCGATATTCTGATCGTGTGTACAAGGTTTAAGTCATGGGGCCCCTTGATCTTCATGCTCCAAATGTAAGCGCACGCTGCACATTTACTATGCTTGTAGCATTTTTCCCAAGGTTAAAGGTTTACATACACTACTGTAGATTGTGGGATATTACCATATTACCATTATGGAGTAATTATCCCTGTTACTTTACAATCTGGAAGGATACTTAAAGCGGCCACACATGGACTAAAATTTGGCCAGTTCAGCGGGGACCAGACAAATTTTGATCCAAGTATAGGCCGGCTAGTTTTACAAAAATTAATCAACCAGTTGACTTCTGTATGACCAGCTTGTCAGGTTTTTCCCGAGCAATCAGCACAACAGAATATAGCCTGCAGCACTGATCAGTGTATTTTGACAGCGGGGAAGTCTCCCCACTCTTTGAATACAATAACTCAGCATGAGTGATTTCCCTATCCACATCGAGTGTCATTTTTTTTTTTTTCTTTCAATCCACTGGTTGAATGAAAAAATGTATGACCTGCCTTAAAGTGTTACTAAACGCACAACAGTAAAATCAGTCTGTATATGCAGTAAAACATCTTTGTTATACTCACTGTGGAACCTAAGGGGTTAATTCTCCGCATTGTACATTGATCCTGTCTTCTCTGATCCTCCTAGGGTTGCCACCTCATCCCTTTAAAAGGTTCTTTGGCTGATTAAGGTGTAATTAAACTCACTTGGTGCCTTATCTGCATTAAATTAGCCTCAGAACCTGTGTAATTCATAAATGTTCGGGTTTAAAGGGATGAGGTGGCAACCCTAGATCCTTCCCTACTTTTACTGTCCCAAGTAAAGCCCTAGTATAGCCCTAGGAGGCACTCTGCACATGCTCAGTTTGGCGTGTACTGCTAGAGAGATTTTTTTTGGGGGGGGGGAGGTGCATGTGATCAGCACAGGACCAATCAGCACTGTCCAGACAGAGGGTCAGGGGTCCTGCAGCCTCATAGGACAGGATTGAAAACTCCTCCTACAAGCTTTAATCAGTTTTTGTCTGATACAAGTCACAAGACCGCTATATACTGCTGATGAGAAAAGGTGTTTAGCAGTTTATATTTACTAAAATAACTGCATTTCCATATTCTGTGTACTGAAGGAGACCAGATATACTGAATGCAGGGTCCTGGGTTTAGAAATGCTTTAAATATTTTTCTTATCTCTCTCTTGTAGAAGTCCATAAATCCCAGTGCCTTTATATGTGTCCCCTTGATCAAAGGTGAACATTAAAGCAGAATTAAACTCCACAATTTTTTTCCTATTAAATGGGCCCCAGGAGCTGTTAGCCATAACGTGCTAATTTGCATGGCATATGAGCCCACTATAGCAGACTTACCTATCAAACGATGTATTCCAGTGCTGTGATGTCAGCACTCCTGCTGGTCATGGGTGCTTCCATCTTCCCCTGCCTTCCAGGTTTTGTCTGTTCAGCCGCATAAATGACTGGGCCAGGATGTCATCACACCTGCATGCGCATGGGAGTCACATCATCATGGCTCAGAGGGGTGCCGTGTACGTAACGCTAAGCTGCACATTTCACGGCTCAGTGTGCATTAATGCTGACAGGCCGGGAGAAGCATTTATATTAGAAGAGACCACTGATGGGTTTTACTTCCTCTTTATTCCGCTGCAAAGTAAAAGTATAATGGGCTAGTATGCATTGCATACTAGCCCATTATGTGGCACTTACCTGCAAACTAAACCCGCAATGTCTGTGATGTCCCCGCTGGTGGAAGCATCCAATTTCCTCCCCTCTTCCTTCCAGGGCTGCAAACTCCAGCTCTGTGACTGGCCGGAGCCATGTGACGTCATTACCACGCATGTGCGCGGGAGCCGTCAGTCACGAAACACGCTGGGGAAGAAACGGCACAGAGGGCCGTTTCTTCACTGCTTATATGCCGATGACATCATTGGCACACTACAAGGTAAATATCTCCTAAACGGCGCACGTCTGGGAGATATTTTCAGTACATGTAGGTAAGCCTTATCATAGGCTTACCTATATGTAAAAATGTTTCAGGAGGGTTTACAGCCACTTTAAGCGTTGACAATAAAACCTGGAAGCTGATAGGTTTCTATAGATTCACCAGATTTTGCACTCTCCAGTTTTAGTAAATCAACCCCATAGTCTTTGCAAATTTGCAAAGATCTGTTATATGAGATCCGTATATGGTATATTGTATTGTACAGTATATGTAAGATAATGGCAAATTACAATATGCAATTTACATTATATAACGTATGTAGCAAAGTCCCGGGCCCCTTTAGGCCTAATGGTCAGGGACAGCTGACATTCTTCTGTGTAGAGTGGGTTACAAGCATGGAGGGTGTGCTGTGGGAGAGAGGGTTGGGGCCAGGACAGCCTTAGGTAGATGCAATGTTATTTGGCAGACTCCGAGACTTCAATAGGCAGTAGGGGTGCAACTGATCAAAAAACTCACGGTTCGGATCGTTCCACGGATAAGGAGTCCGCCGGGTGTACCAAGATGGCCGCCGCTCCGGAGCTAGGCCGAAGCCGCGGCCTCTCCTAAGCCCGAGGAAGCGGCGCGCTCCGCGGAGCGCATGTGTGCCGATCCGGAAAGGGTGAATCGTTCGGAACACGGATCACTGAAGATCCGTTGCACCCCTAATAGGCAGACAGCTATACAGGTGAAGGCCTCCAGCCGGACACCACTTCTGTATAGGTAGGACGTTGTCTCCTGTGGCAACATTCTTGTAGAAAGTACTATCTGTAATTGTACCCAACTATTTGCAACATGAACAATTCTCAGCTTACCCCACAATTACTCACTGTGGGTCTTCACTCAACAAGCTTCTAGTCTCTCTCACTAGACTTCAGATCCACTAGCCACTGGATCCCCTGAGCTCTTCCATTGTTAGCACTCAGTATCTTCCTCAAGCATCACCCCCGATTCCCTGCTGGGTCCCTGGCTTGGCACTCACAGATACTCTTCAAGCGTCACCCCCGCTGACACGCTAGGTCCCTGGCTTGGAACTCGCTGATGCTCCAAAAGCATCTCCTCTGCTGTCCCACTGGGTCCCTGATTTGGCACTTGCTGAAGATTTCCCACTTCTTTACTGTCCCCGGCTGACAAGCCCGCATTCCCAACCCTACGCTGCTCTCCTGCTTCTGGATAGGCCCTCAGACAGACTAACAGCCCGATGTCCCCGGGATAGGCCTCAGGCTTCCGGCCTAGCAGCCCAGGGCAGCATAACACACATCCACCCAGACAGCCGTCTGGGTGGCACAGAGCCCCGAGCACCTGACTCCACCCAAATAAATAGGCTCTCCCAGCAGGGCAAGGGACCCAAGAAAATCCCTGCCCATTGGCTGAGACACCCCATTCATTCCTAATCTTCCCTTGCTATGCCCTTGTCTTATCTAATATCACCCAGCTACAGTGCCACCTAGTGACAGAAGAGAAAAGTACAGCAAGTCCAAAATTAGGGGGAAATCAATTGATCTCCTAACAAGTGGCCAAAGCAACTATCGCCTGGCAACTAAATTTAATAGCAGCCCTGCCTAAACATCAGGGTGCTACATGTACATTTATTCTTTATTAGATCATTCTCATTTCTTGAACTACATTCCAAGTAACATATAAATGAAAATCAGCAAATGCAAGATTATCTGTGATGTATACCATACAACAATAATGTTCCATTGGACTTTTTCATGGACTCAAAAAACAAAAAAAATGCAAGAAATTTTCATACATGAAAAAAAAAGAAAATGTAAATGCTTTTATATACTGTATGTCTTATATTTTATATGTGGATCAGCTTTTGCACTTAAGCAAAGTCCGGTCCTCCTTTTCTGCTCTCCCTTACTTTACTAACCAGTTTAAACTACATTCTGTTTGTATAGAAAAGTTCTAGGCTGTCTGCATAATGTTCTGTCTGCTCTCTGGTTGTTAACACTTAGGTGCGAGTGTATCACTTGTGCTGTGAAATCCAACACAGGAAAGTTGGAGTGCTGCTTGTGTAACCCTGCCCTTAGGTTGGTGTAGCATTAGCAAGCTTTCTGTCATGTCTTTACCCACCCAGGCACACGCAGCTTTAAAGGTTCTCATCCTGCTTGAGGGCTTATTCACACCAGAATGCATGTTAGGTTGTCTTTACAAATGTAAGTATCAGTACTGAGTTTTCTAAAAACTCAAGTGCTTTAGTGCCAACATTGGTTATGGAATAAAATGGGTTTTCTCATGTCCATTCATTGTGCTTTTGCTGGAAAAAACAGCAAAATAGACACATAATCCATTGTGAATGTAATAGATAGTTGTCCAGTTCAGTTCCTGTTTTTATAATTAGTGTTACAATTAGGCTTTTGTGCACTACAGTTAGAGGAATATTAAAAACAGTGCAGAGATGTACAAGGAGTCCGATTGTTTATGGAACAGGAGTAAATGATTGACATGCTACAGATGTGCAAATAAAAAGCAGTAATGCAGGTCAATATTACCCTGCTATAAATCTATGTGAAAAGTTTAACAGAATGGCTATGCTAACAATTTAACCTCTTGCTACTGACCTGCTGATGTAACCACTCACTGGTAGTCACATCATTAGGCTAATGTTATACAGGGGAATAATCTTGCTACCATAATCGCTAATGATTCATTGCTAGGAGTAGCAATTGATCGCTACACAGAACAAATCATAAGTTACCTTTATAGCATGGAGTAACATATAGCAACAATTGGTCTCTCATAATTAGGGATGAGCCAATTTTCCCCAATTATTTAACAAGTACCGCCTTCAAAGACCCAATAGACCCCCTGCCTGCTGCTATGATAAGAAAATAAGGTCTGATAAGAAAATAAGGTCTAAGGTCTTTGAAGGCCTATATACTCACGATTAACCAGTTGTATCTACCACCCAATCAAAGGCCCCCAGCCGCAACTACACCGACTCAGGGACAATTAACCACTTAAGTACTACCAGATACAACCTAATTAATACCCTGATGTTACCACCGTATTGTTAGGAAGGGACACCCATACCTCAGATGGGCCCAAGCCACAATTTTCCCCAATTATTTAACAAGTACCGCCTTCAAAGACCCAATAGAGCCCCTGCCTGCTGCTATGATAAGATAATAAGGTCTGATAAGAAAATAAGGTCTAAGCTCTTTGAAGGCCTATATACTCACAATTAACTGGTTGCTTCTGCCACCCAATCAAAGGCCCCCAGCCGCAACTACACCGACTCAGGGACAATTAACCACTTATGTACTACCAGATACAACCTAATTAATACCCCAATGTTACCACCGTATTGTTAGGAAGGGACACCCATACCTCAGATGGGCCCAAGCCACAATTTTTCCCAATTTTTTTAACAAGTACCGCCTTCAAAGACCCAATAGACCCCCTGCCTGCTGCTATGATAAGAAAATAAGGTCTAAGGTCTTTGAGAGCCTATATACTCACAATTAACCGGTTGTATCTGCCACCCAATCACAGATCCTTTCCAAATCCTTTCCCCCATGCTATATTTTGACCCCCCCATGCTATATTTTGACCCCCCCTTGCCTATTAGCCCAGAAAATTGGTGTTTTTAATTTGACAGATTCAATTCCCATTGATTTCAATAGGGTTCGGCCTCCCAACTCCTTTGAAGTTCGTGGATCCCTCAGTGCTCCAGTCCTTCGCATTTGCCAGCTACAAACTGGAACTGAATGCTAACTGTGTAGCTTACTCCAAAGGAGTCAGTTTTTCTTATTTGTTTGGTGACAAATTAATTTACGAAGCGGCTAATCACAATTTAGTTACTAAAAAATCTCCTTTGTAGCTCCAGCCTTATGTTAAATGTAGGGACTGTTGCTTTGTTGTGCTTGGCTAAAAAAGTAAAACAAAGTGAATCAAAGGGCTTTCTGTTCTGTAATGTTCAATGTCTCTGTGTGTTAATTACCTAGAACATCAGTTGCATCTTCACAAATACACTATAAATGCACACTGTGGAAAGACATTTAATGTAAGCATGTTTTTATAGATCATGTTTCTAGGTATTTCCAATTTGGGAAGGGAATGTGAAGTGTGTTCTAGAGCTCAAGATCCTGCAAGAGAACATGAGGATTACACAATCCATGCTATGCATGCCTTGGTCTCCTCTCCAAGTTCCAGGCATGCCTGGGATGTTTACTGGGTTGCCTGAAGACCAGTTGTGAAATTGGCCCTAGGCTTCTGAGATTAGACATCCAAAGCAGCAGACTATTGATATCAGTTTATATTTTTTTATGAAAAGCCTTTCTCTCTATAAATCATTTCTGTATCAGGGAGGTTTAAGGGAGATCATATCAGGCAAATATAGGTTGGTTCATTCGAATCTAATTTCAAAATAGTTTTCTAGTTAGCACATTTTAATAAATCATCATTGCACTGGTCCCTCACCTCACATATCCCACTTTATCATTAACCTGTTTTTCACGATTCTCTGCCTTTAGTTAGGCCACTGTAAACAAAATATTTGCAACTTCCCATAAGGTAATGGAACCCATACTTGGCAATGAATCATTTGGTGATCTCGGTGATATCGATCATTTTGACAGCTGTCCAAGGTAGGTCATACATTATGTAACTTTCTTTACTTCAATCATGGGTTGAAGGAAGGAAATTAGCTTGTGTCCCCCATCAACACATTCAGTGTTGATGGGGGGGGAGAGTCCCTCCCGCAATGCTATTGTGTTCTGCCTGCAGGGAGCACGGGGAAACTTCCTGGCCAGCAGAATACAATGATCAGCGCTGGCAGCTATAGCTGCCAAAAGTGGTTGGGCGAAAGAAACCTGGCAGGCTGGTTGTACTGTAGTCAATTGATGGATCAACTGCAGTACAACCAGCCTGCCCATAGATGGATCGAATATGCAGATAACTGTATTTTTAAATTAGATCAGGTGATTGGGCAAATGGAATTAAGTCATTTTCATCTGCTTACTTTAAGATTAGAATTCTGTATTGTGATATCAGCTGGCAATTTATTTTCATTTGTTTAGATACATGTCCAGGAGCATTGAAAGGAGTGAAATTGACATTTTACTTTTTATAAATTTGATTGGTTATAAAAATCTTTTAGAAGAAAAGTAATCTGAACATGCTGCTAACTTACTAACTAACTTAACTAACTTATAGTATATCTGAAACAGGTCTAGGCAAATAAAACAAAAACATAGGCTAATTGCAGTAAAGATCTTATCTCAAAATGAACAGTAGATCCAGAAATATGATCATCAGATGTGCAAACTTTAACTGTAAATGCCAAGGTTTGGTTTTGTCTCACTAGTTTGTTAGTTTGAAAGAGAGCCTTGTGACTCCCCTAAGTAGCCCATATACGTCCATCCCTTTAGGTAAAATGCTGTATTTACCAACAAGTAGGGGAAAAGGTATAGTTTAATAAAAAATTGCCATTAGTGTGTAAGCAGATTGAAATAGCTAGATAGGTGCTGTCCCGGCTAGGAGGGTAGGAGTTAATGCCTTTCCCAGTACTTTGGTCTTTTGGTGGGTTCTTCTCTGGGTCTGGTCCACTGGTTCTGTGTGAAATAAAAGGGACAGTGGCTCAGGGCAGAGGAGGGAAAGGGGCAGAGGTCTGAATTCTGTCAAGAGATCCCCCCGGAGAGATAGTGGATTTTTTCCTGTGGAGAGCCCAAGTGAAAGAGAAAAAGCTAACTAAGACTTGTAAGGGAAAGAGAAGGAGAACGCTACCTGCAAGGAGCAGAAGAAAGCTGTCAGGTACTCACCAAGGCCGAGTTGCTGAGAGAGGCTCCCCTTGCAGCTGGGCGCACGATACCCTCTGGAAGTGGCACAGCGGGTATTGGGCACGAAGAAGCACGGGTCGCCAGCAGGTATTAGAGGAGCTGGGCGATTCTTCAGGCAGGGAAGAGATCTGTGCTGGGTAGCTGAGCCGGGTACTGAGGGTCAACCACAAGGCAGACGTCTGGAAGTAGGCCGAGGGTCAAACACCGGTATGCAAGTAGGCAAAAGTCCAACACTGGATAAGGTTGAGACAAAGTCCAAGAACAGGCCGGGGGTCAAACACAGGTGGCCAGGCAGGCAGATAATCCACAGTAGGGTGAGGCAGAAGCAAGTCCAGGAACAGGCCGAGGGTCAAACACAGGTAATCAGGCAGGCAGATAATCCACAGTGGGGTAAGGCAGAAGCAAGTCCAGGAGCAGGCCGAGGGTCAAACACAGGTAATCAGGCAGGCAGATAATCCACAGTAGGGTAAGGCAGAAGCAAGTCCAGGAGCAGGCCGAGGGTCAAACACAGGTAGTCAGGCAGGTAGCGAAGTCCAGAAGGCAGCCGAGGGTCAAGCACAAGAGAGGTTCAAGCAGAGTCGGGGTTGGTCCAGGTCACAACGGGTAGGCACAGGTACACGGATTCAGGAGCAGGTTACAGGAGCTGAAAAGACAAACCAGCAACAAAACACAGGCCATGGCCGTCTTTATATAGGCCCGCCAGGGGAACGTCCCGATGTGCGTGCACGCGTTCGTAACGATGCGCTGCGTTGTGCACCCACGTGAGCGGATCCGATCGGAACACGCGCTCGTACCCGCTGACTGTGAAATGATACGTGCCGATGTGCAATTCTACCACGCAGGCGCATGGGGAAATGCCTGTATTGACAGGCCCTGATTCTGGCATTTCCCTGACAGTGCCCCCCCCCAAGGGGCAACCTCCGGGTGCCCAACCTAGCTCGGATCCCAGGATGTCTTCTGTGAAACTCTCGCACAAGACGAGGGGCATGAATATTGCTAGCGGGCTCCCAGGAATTGTCCTCCGGGGGGTACCCTTTCCATTTAACTAGATACTGTTCCTGCCCCCCCTCCATTTGTGATCTACTATTGCCTCCACTTCGAATTCTTCCTCCCCTTCAATCCGGATTGGTGGAGGAGGTAGTTCTTCCCGTCCTGGAAAAGAGTTAGGAGTGACCGGTTTTAGTAAGGAGGCATGGAACACCGGATGTATCCGATAAGAACCAGGTAAGGTCAGTTCAAAAGCCACGGGGTTTACAACTCTCTTAATTTCAAAAGGACCAATGAATTTTGGCCCTAATTTGCGTGATGGGCAAGGCAATTTGAGGTTGATGGCTGATAGCCAAACTTTATCTCCAACCTTGAAACTTGGGTTACTTCTTCTTCCCCTGTTATAGAATTTTTCATAACTTTCTTGAGCTTTCTTCATCGTTTCCTGAATTTGCAGAAAATTTGTTTGAATGGCACGTATACGGTCTTGTACTGCGGGAGTAGTGATTTCGGGAATAGAATCCGGGAGAAAGGAAGGGTGAAAACCATAGTTTGCCCAGAAAGGTGTTTGGTTGATGGAGGAATGTACCGAATTGTTGTAGGCGAACTCTGCGCACGGTAAGAGGGAAGACCAGTTGTCCTGGGACCAGGAGCAGAAACATCGAAGGTATTGCTCTAAGGATTGATTTGTTCTTTCTGTCTGGCCATTACTTTGTGGGTGATAGGCGGAAGAAAGGGATGTCTTGATTTCTAAAGACTTGCACATATCCTTCCAGAATCTTGACGTGAACTGAATCCCCCTATCGGATACAATGTTGTGGGGGACGCCATGGAGTCTCACTACTTCTTTTATAAAAACCTCTGCGGTTGTGGAAGCAGAGGGGGTACCTACTAATGGCAGGAAGTGGGCCATCTTTGAAAGGCGGTCAACAACCACTAAGATGGTAGTAAACTTCTCGGAAGGAGGCAGATCGACAATAAAGTCCATAGAGACCTCTGTCCAGGGACGTTCTGGTATAGATAAAGATTTTAAAAGTCCCCACGACTTGGCATTAGATCCCTTATTGCGTTGGCAAGTGATGCAAGATTGTATATATCTTCTGCAGTCTTGTCTCCACCCCGGCCACCAGAACGAGCGATTAATTAGTTCGGAGGTTTTTTGTATACCAAAATGTCCTGCCAACTTGTGATCGTGGAAGGTTTGAAGAATCTGAAGTCTTACTGGTAGTGGCACAAATACCTTGTCCTGGGCCCAAAGCAGACCATCCTTCTTTTCTAGGGCGGATACTTCAGGTTCTGTACATTGACTGGAAGCCTGTATGATAATTGACCTAAGGTTGGGCTGAACCAGGCTGAGAAAGTGGTGAGGAGCTAGGATGGTTCCGGGTTCTTCCGGTCCACTGGTTTCTGGGAACATACGGGAAAGTGCGTCCGCCTTCCCGTTCTTGGAGCCAGGTCGAAAGGTAATATGGAAGTTAAACCTGGAGAAGAATAAGGCCCAACGGGCCTGACGAGGTCGGAGGCCTTTAGCTGTTCGAAGATATTCTAGGTTACGGTGGTCAGTGAAGATCATGATGGGTTGGGAAGCCCCTTCCAGCAGATATCTCCACTCTTCTAAGGCAAACTTTATAGCAAGTAACTCCCGATCCCCGACATCATAATTCTTCTCAGGAGGGGTGAGCTTGCGAGAGGCAAAGGCCACCGGATGGAGCAAGGCTTTTTGGCCACTTCTCTGAGACAGGATTGCCCCTATTGCTGACTCCGAAGCATCCACTTCAAGCACATAGGGTAGGACTGGGTTGGGATTTTGGAGGACGGGAGCCGATATAAACAGTCTCTTTAGTTCATCGAAGGCTTCTTGAGCATCTGGGGACCATTGGAACCTAGTCTGCTGGCGAGTTAGTTGAGTAATAGGGGAGATGATAGAGGAGAAACCTTTAATAAATCTGCGATAGAAATTGGCGAAGCCAACGAATCACTGAATTCCCTTTTTATCTATGGGAGCTGGCCATTCCTGGATGGCCCTAACTTTCTGCGGATCCATTGCGACCCCTCCTACTGAAATAATGAATCCAAGGAACTGGATGGTGGTTTTCTCGAAGTCACATTTTTCCCCCTTTAAGTATAGGCCATGTCTTCTGAGGACCAAGAGTACTTTCTTCACATGGGTACGATGTGCTTCTAAAGTGGTGGAAAAGATCAGGATGTCATCGAGATAAACAATTACAAAGTTATCTAGATACTCACGGAAGATGTCATTGACTAGATGTTGAAATGTAGCCGGGGCATTGCAGAGACCAAAAGGCATCACCAAATATTCGAAATGCCCGAATCTGGACCGGAAAGCTGTCTTCCATTCATCTCCTTCTCGTATCCGAACCAAATTGTACGCCCCCCGGAGATCTAATTTAGTAAAGATCTGGGCGGTTCGGAGACGCTGGAACAGTTCAGGAATAAGAGGGAGCGGGTACCTGTTCTTGATGGTAACTTTGTTAAGCTCCCTATAGTCCACACAAGGCCTCAAGGATCCATCCTTTTTCTCCACAAAAAAGATTCCCGCTCCAGCTGGAGAAGAAGAAGCCCGGATGAATCCCTTTTCAAGATTTTCATCGATGTAGGAGCGAAGAGCTTCTAGCTCGATCTCTGATAGAGGGAAAATGCGGCCGAAGGGGATCTCGGAACCGGGTAGGAGGTCGATGGGGCAATCATAGGGTCGGTGTGGAGGTAGACTGTCAGCTTTCTTCTTATCAAAGATGTCCAGGAATTCATGGTATGCTGCTGGGACATGTTGGAGATTATCTGGTACTGGTTGTAACGTCAGACATGGAACCGTTCTGTCGTATTTTGGTGAAAAGCAGTGTTGAGAGCAGTATATGGAAGAGAAGAGGACTTCTTTCTTGCTCCAGTTTATCTGAGGATCATGGGCCTGCAACCATGGAAACCCCAAAATGATGGGAAACATCGGTGAACTTATAATGTCAAAGCAAAGAAATTCGGAGTGATCTGAGTCTATATGAGTGAGGATAGGCTTCGTTTCCTGTGTGACAGGGCCAGAACAAGGTAGGGATCCATCTGCCAGATGGATTTGTAGCTGTTGCTCCTTAACTCGGAGAGGGATGTGCAGATTTTGGGCCAAAGATGCATCCAAGAAGCAACTGCAGGCTCCTGAGTCAACGATGGCTGGCAACCGGACCTTCTCTTCCGCCACCTGTAATGAGATCATGAGGACAAGATGAGACTGGCTTGAATTAGCGACTTGAAAGTTGGTGGCAGACCGAGTGCGGTACTTACTGGGTCTCACAGGGCAGTTGTTTAGGAAGTGACCGGCTCCTCCACAATATAGACAAAGGTTGGCCTGGCGCCGGCGGAGCTTTTCATCAGGAGAGAGTGGGGGTCGAACTAGACCCAGTTGCATGGGCTCACCATGAGAGGATGATGAAGAAGTTGTAGGGGGTGCAGGAACAGGTGGTACCCGTGGCATCATCCAAGTGGGCCTTGGAGACTGGAAACGCTCGCTGCGACGTTCCCGGAGGCGTCTGTCCAGTTTAATAGCGAGCTGGATCAGGTCTTCTAGAGAGGCCGGGGTGTCCACTCGAGCCAGTTCATCCTTTAGGATCTCAGAGAGTCCCTGGCGATACTGATATTTTAATGCAGCCTCGTTCCAGCTGGTGTCCCCTGACCATTTTCGAAATTCCACAGTGTAATCTTCCACTGGTCTCTTTCCCTGGGTCAGGGTATGCAGGACGGACTCAGCCGTGGCAGTACGCTGAGGATCGTCGTATAGCTGGGCCATGGAAACAAAAAATGCATCTGCAGAGTCAAGGAGGGGACTCTTCTGCTCAAGGAGGTTGTGAGCCCAGGATTGCGGTTCGTCAGAAAGCAAAGAGATAATGAACCCCACTTTCACAGTCTCAGAATAAAAAGTCCTGGGTTGAAGGGCAAAGTATAGTAGACAAGCGTTTCTAAATGCCCTGTACTTCTTCCGGTTACCGGAGAATCGTTCCGGAATGGGAACCCTGGGTTCAGGTAAGGCCATTACTGCTGCAGAAGCCGGGTTGGCTTGATCCCGAGAGGGAGATGTTCCACTAGCAGATGCTGATGCGGCGTCCGAGGGGTTAGGAAATGTGGTTAGATGTTGCAGACGACCCTCAATCTGAAAGTAGCCGTCTTGGAGTCTCTGGACAGCCTGGGTGAGGGCTGTGACTTGCTGGCAGAGTGCCTCAAGGGGAGAGCCAGCTCTGTCGGCCTCGCTCATGGCTGGTTTGTACTGTCAGGTACTCACCAAGGCCGAGTTGCTGAGAGAGGCTCCCCTTGCAGCTGGGCGCACGATACCCTCTGGAAGTGGCACAGCGGGTATTGGGCACGAAGAAGCACGGGTCGCCAGCAGGTATTAGAGGAGCTGGGCGATTCTTCAGGCAGGGAAGAGATCTGTGCTGGGTAGCTGAGCCGGGTACTGAGGGTCAACCACAAGGCAGACGTCTGGAAGTAGGCCGAGGGTCAAACACCGGTATGCAAGTAAGCAAAAGTCCAACACTGGATAAGGTTGAGACAAAGTCCAAGAACAGGCCGGGGGTCAAACACAGGTGGCCAGGCAGGCAGATAATCCACAGTAGGGTGAGGCAGAAGCAAGTCCAGGAACAGGCCGAGGGTCAAACACAGGTAATCAGGCAGACAGATAATCCACAGTGGGGTAAGGCAGAAGCAAGTCCAGGAGCAGGCCGAGGGTCAAACACAGGTAATCAGGCAGGCAGATAATCCACAGTAGGGTAAGGCAGAAGCAAGTCCAGGAGCAGGCCGAGGGTCAAACACAGGTAGTCAGGCAGGTAGCGAAGTCCAGAAGGCAGCCGAGAGTCAAGCACAAGAGAGGTTCAAGCAGAGTCGGGGTTGGTCCAGGTCACAACGGGTAGGCACAGGTACACGGATTCAGGAGCAGGTTACAGGAGCTGAAAAGACAAACCAGCAACAAAACACAGGCCATGGCCGTCTTTATATAGGCCCGCCAGGGGAACGTCCCGATGTGCGTGCACGCGTTCGTAACGATGCGCTGCGTTGTGCACCCACGTGAGCGGATCCGATCGGAACACGCGCTCGTACCCGCTGACTGTGAAATGGTACGTGCCGATGTGCAATTCTACCACGCAGGCGCATGGGGAAATGCCTATATTGACAGGCCCTGATTCTGGCATTTCCCTGACAAAAGCCATCTAATACTATCGGGATGTAAAGTAATTTGAACCTGGGGTTCGCCCTGAAGACACCAGCACTGGAGTATGCCTCTGAAGGACTTACATCTGAATGAGAGTGCCTCTGAAGTACTGTATTTGCCTGGACTTCACCTTTCCAGGTATGGCGGGGCAGCACAAGCCTGTAGTTAAGAGTAGGGATGTAGGAATGACCTTGCATTTGTATGTTGGGCTGTGAAATGTTCAGCATTGCACCTTTTCTAAGTAATTTATTGAAACGTTGTCCTTGCCTGGTCTGAAGTTACTAAAAAGGTGTATTGCAAGTAACTGGCACTCACACAGTTTATGGGTTGGGTCTAAACACTGTGGGGTATGAAGGTATTTATGTAGAGTGGAGTAATGTGAAGACATAAGTAGTTGCCAAGAGTAACAGACGTTTAACAAGAAACCTGACAATAGTGTGTATCTGTTATAGGTGGAACGGCCTCGAGCAGCGAGGGAGATGTTTTCTGCACTCCTTCCGCCAGCAGTCTGTCTCCCGGAGCAAATGGGAACAGATTCACGCTGCAGAGGTTCCCATCCTGTACAGAGGTACGGAGGTTTAAGAGTTAAACTAAGTGCATGTGTGGAGCCTACACAGAGTGCATGGCAAAGGCCCATTCTGCTACTGGGGAGTAGTAGTAGAAAATGCTGGACAGGTGGAAGTGGACATTGGGTCAGCGTGTCCCTCCTGAATGCAAATTACAGAGAAGGTGTATATTGTGACGGGAACCAAGAGTTAACTGGAGAACAGTTACAGTGCCAGTGTGTATGGTGTACCTTAATCTCTAAGAATAGACCTCAAGGTTGAGTATTTCCCCATGGAAGCCTCAGCCTTGTCCCAGGGCATTGAGCAAGATGACACAAAGCAAAAGTACCCCATGTGTAGTACAGTGACCCTGTACAAAGTGCCTAGCATAGCCCAGAACAAAACCACCTCTCATGTGACCCTTGCTTGGTGCCCAGTGAGGAATAATTGTATAACAGATAATTAACAGAATAATTAAATGCATTTATAATGCATTCCTCAAAATGAGCAGTGTCATTAAGAATTCACTCATTACGTTATTAAGGAGTATTTTGTGCCTTGTAAGGATACCCCTTGTTTCGTAGTTAAAACATTTAGTTTGCATAACTAAATTCTAAACTGATTTTCAGACACATTTTATCCTTAAATCCACCTCGTATGCACAGTGAGAAATTGCAAGCCAACAAGCAATTCTCAAAATAGGTATTAAGCTAAAGTAGGCACAAATCCAGCTTCACTGCTGTCCAGTTTGAAATACCACAAAACACATCTCACAGAGCTCAGAAAATGCTTTGGAGATGGTCAGACCCACAAGTAAAGCATTTAGTTTTACCTCCCAAAGACGGGTATGAAGGGAAAACATTCTGAAAATGCAATATGTCCAAAGTTTACTTTACAAGGGTTTGTATTATACTTCCCTAGGCTTAAAGATCTACAAAAGAAATGCATTTGGATTCCATGGACTGCTTTATAGGAGCAGGGACAAAAAGTTAGGATGCTTTGAACTGGCTTAAGGAATTTATAATACTCACACATGGTCCAGTTTTTCAGGAGTTATGAAAAAAGATTCAAGCTTTCAGGAGCGATGGTTAACAAGTATTTGTGAGCAATAAATATCTGCAGCATCTCTCAATAAAATCTTCCAGAATTTTCGGTTTTGCAAAAATCATGTGTTTGCAACAATCCATAGAATTATGTAGGCAAGAACATGTTTTGTGCTTAGTAAAATGGATTCATTTTCATGCTTCTGGCTTCTGTTATAAATGGAGGTTCCTATTTTATTCCAAAAATGGAATGTTCTTTCATTGGTGGCTTTGTTCACAAGCTAAAACATAATGGGCCATGGTTAAAGGCCTTCTAAGGGATGTTCTGTGTATGGAGATTCTTGTAGACCAAACTTTCTACCTCTTGGGATATCCATTTCAACAGCTGGGTAGATGGAGCTGTAGATTAATTTTATGTTGGCAGCAGTAATGCTGCTTTAGGCTTCCTTTTAGAAGAATGCTATCGCACTTATAATTGTATAGAAGATATTTTTAATTTTACAAAAAGGTGCTTAGAGATGCTTAATTCCTCCTCTTCATTCTAACAATTGTGATAGCCTTTGGACTGTTTTGACATCTCTCTAAGCTAGGAGGTTACCACTTGCATGTTACTCTTTACACATAACACCTGTGACCCCAACAATTTTTTAGGTTTTTTATTCAAAAGTACAGTGCTCGGAGGAAACTTATATTATTAAATGGCAAACGATTGTAAATACAACTTTTTTTTTTAAATAGTTTCTATTAAAAATGATCAACTAGGGTACTTGGGATTACAAAATAAACACCCATGAAGTAAGTTGCTATATCAATAACTATTTTCATATTTAATTTGATCATTTTATTTAAATATTTTGTTTCAAACACCAGACCAAGTATTGGTGATTACAAAAGGACAATTGCACACTGAATGGGTAGGTTGGAAAACAAAATTAGATGATGACTACATCTACTTGTATTTATGTACCAGCATTTGCAATCTGTAAGCTTTGTGTGAGACATCCATAAATACATAGATTCATACAACCCCAATTCCAAAAAAGTTGGGACGCTATGTTAAACTGTACATAAAGATTGAATGCAATGATTTGCAAATCTCATAAACACATATTTTATTCACAATAGAAAATAGAAACATATCAAAATTTTTAACTGTAAAAATGTACCATTTTAAGAAAAAAATAGGGTCATTTTGAAATTGATGGCAGCAACACGTCTCCAAAAAGCTGGGAAGTGCCAACAAAAAGCTGGCAAAATAAGTTATGTTAACAAGGAAGAGCTGGAAGAACTTTTTGCAACTAATTAGGTTAATAGGTTAATAGGCAACAGATCATTAACATGATTAGGTATAAATAAATAAATTGACTGGACAGATTATAAAAGACTGGGCCTCCAGAATCCAACATTAACTAGTTATTATAAGGCACTACAGATTTTCCATCCCCACCTTCTTTGCAAATCAGTCTTTTACACATGGTTTGACAAAAGTGCAGCTGAAAGCTTTTGGAAACTAATGAAATATATGCATCAGGGTTTTTACAAATCTAGTTATCCCAACATATTCAGACATCCATATCTGCTGAATGCACATTTTCCTCTCTGCACTCTCGTACGGCTTCCTACTCAGTTATATATATATTTTAGTTCTGCATTTTTGACCACTCTGTGTCATCACATATCATGTGGAGTTTCTATTGACCACAAATGACGAAGGCACTGGCACTGCCCGTAAGTGTCTTTTCTATGAACAGCACAGGAAGCAAGCTTTGCTCTATAAATGCTACAACTCCTGATGTATTTCCATTGGATACTATAAATTGTATGCCTTATTTTGACCAGTATATAGTTCTTATTATTTTCTAGAACATGCCAGAGTCTACAGTGTATTCCTTATTTGTTGATAGGGCACTACATTCTACATTTGAATTACCTGTGCTGTTAACCTGGAATTCAGTTATCCTTTTATCTTCTCTCTTTGACGGGACAATAGAAAACAAATTAGCACAGTAATAGAAAGTCTGTAATGATAGTAAACACAGAGACTGACGGCTTTCTGTTCTGTCTGGTACATTGATGACTAATTTTCGCTCTCCAAAATACACAGGGAATGTTTATCCCGGCTCTCAATGAAAATGAATGAGCCACTGGCTGACCCACCCGTCTGCATGGAGACTAGAAATGCCGAATATCAAAACCTCAAGTTTTTGCAAATGCAGGCAATGTCTGCTTCATTTTGGAGATACTGAACCCAAATTTTTATGTTTATTTCTGAATAATAAAAGGACATAGTAGATGTTTAATAATAATTGTTTGGCTGGCATAGACACCAGGACACTGAAGGACTTGTTTGCATGAATACCTAAAGCTTCTATAGACATTAGAGCAATGGTTTTCAAGTAGAGGGGGCTGCAGCTGTGGACCAATAAGGGCCTCACATACGATCTCTTATACAGTGGGGACAGAAAGTATTCAGACCCCCTTAAATTTTTCACTCTTGGTTATATTGCAGCCATTTGCTAAAATCATTTAAGTTAATTTTTTTTCCTCATTAATGTACACACAGCACCCCATATTGACAGAAAAACACAGAATTGTTGACATTTTTGCAGATTTATTAAAAAAGAAAAAGTGAAATATCACATGGTCCTAAGTATTCAGACCCTTTGCTGAGACATTCATATATTTAACTCAGGTGCTGTCCATTTCTTCTGATCATCCTTGAGATGGTTCTACACCTTCATTTGAGTCCAGCTGTGTTTGATTATACTGATTGGACTTGATTAGGAAAGCCACACACCTGTCTATATAAGACCTTACAGCTCACAGTGCATGTCCGAGCAAATGAGAATCATGAGGTCAAAGGAACTGCCTGAAGAGCTCAGAGACAGAATTGTGGCAAGGCACAGATCTGGCCAAGGTTACAAAAAAAATTCTGCTGCACTTAAGGTTCCTAAGAGCACAGTGGCCTCCATAATCCTTAAATGGAAGACATTTGGGACGTCAAGAACCCTTCCTAGAGCTGGCCGTCCGGCCAAACTGAACTATGGGGGGAGAAGAGCCTTGGTGAAAGAGGTAAAGAAGAACCCAAAGATCACTGTGGCTGAGCTCTAGAGATGCAGTCGGGAGATGGGAGAAGTTGTAGAAAGTCAACCATCACTGCAGACCTCCACCAGTCGGAGCTGTATGGCAGAGTGGCCCGACGGAAGCCTCTCCTCCGTGCAAGACACATGAAAGCCCACATGGAGTTTGCTAAAAAAACACCTGAAGGACTCCAAGATGGTGAGAAATAAGATTCTCTGGTCTGATGAGACCAAGATAGAACTTTTTGGCCTTAATTCTAATGCCGCGTACACACGGTCGGACTTTTCGTCTACAAAAGTCCGACAGCCTGTCCGACAGACTTCCGGCGGACTTCCGGCGGACTTTCGGCGGACTTGCAGCAGACTTTCTAACGAACGGACTTGCCTACACACGACCACACAAAAGTCCGACGGATTCGTACGTGATGACGTACACCGGACTAAAATAAGGAAGTTCATAGCCAGTAGCCAATAGCTGCCCTAGCATGGGTTTTTGTCCGTCGGACTAGCACACAGACGAGCGGATTTCGGGGTCCGTCGTAGTTACGACGTAAAGATTTGAAGCATGTTTCAAATCTAAAGTCCGTCGGATTTGAGGCTGAAAAAGTCTGCTGAAAGTCCGGAGAAGCCCACACACGATCGGATTACCAGCCAGCTTTAGTCCGTCGGCGTCCGTTGGACTTTTGTAGATGAAAAGTCCGACCGTGTGTACGCGGCATTAGAGTTATGTGTGGAGAAAACCAGGCACTGCTTATCACCTGTCCAATACAGTCCCAACAGTGAAGTATGGTGGTGGCAGCATCATGCTGTGGGGGTGTTTTTCAGCTGCAGGGACAGGACGACTGGTTGCAATTGAGGGAAAGATGAAAGTGGCCAAGTACAGGGATATCCTGGACAACAACCTTCTTCAGAGTGCTCAGGACCTCAGACTGGGCTGAAGGTTTACCTTCCAACAAGACAACGACCCTAAGCACACAGCTAAAATAATGAAGGAGTGGCTTCACAACAACTCTGTGACTGTTCTTGAATGGCCCAGCCAGGGCCCTGACTTAAACCCAATTGAGCATCTCTGGAGAGACCTAAAAATAGCTGTCCACCAACATTTACCATCCAACCTGACAGAACTGGAGAGGATCTGCAAGGAGGAATGGCAGAGGATCCCCAAATCCAGGTGTGAAAAACGTGTTGCATCTTTCCCAAAAAGGTTAATTCCTGTATTAGATCAAAAGGGTGCTTCTACTAAATACTGATCAAAGGGTCTGAATACTTAGGACCATGTGATATTTCAATTTTTCTTTTTTAATAAATCTGCAAAAATGTCAACAATTCTGTGTTTTTCTGTCAATATGGGCTGCTGTGTGTACATTAATGAGGAAAAAAATGAACTTAAATGATTTTAGCAAATGGCTGCAATATAAGAGTGAAAAATAAGGTCTGAATACTTTCCGTCCCCACTGTATGTAATATTATATTGGACTGGCATAAACTAAGGACTTAAGCTAGCCATACATTATACAATGTTCTTATTCGATTTCCTTTAGTACCTTAACCACTTCAGCCCCGGAATATTTTACCCCCTTCCTGACCAGAGCGTTTTTTGCGTTTCGGCACTGCGTCGCTTTAACTGACAATTGCGCGGTCGTGCATCGTTGTACCCAAACAAAATTGATGACCTTTTTTCCCACAAATAGACCTTTCTTTTGGTGGTATTTGATCGCCTCTGCGGTTTTAATTTTTTGCGCTATAAACAAAGAAAAGCGACAATTTTGAAAAAAACACTATATTTTGTACTTTTTGCTATAATAAATATTCCCATTTTCTTTTGTTAAAAAAGCTATTTTTTTTCTCAGTTTAGGCCGATATGTATTCTTCCATATATTTTTGGAAAAAAAATCGCAACAAGCGCATATTGATTGGTTTGCACAAAAGTTACAGCGTCTACAAAATAGGGGATGGATTTATAGCATTTTTTATTATTATTATTTTTTTTACTAGTAATGGTGGCGATCTGCGATTTTTATCGTGACTGTGACATTATGGCGGACACATCAGACAATTTTGACACATTTTTGGAAGCATTGGCATTAATACAGCGATCAGTGCGATTAAAAATGCAATGATTACTGTAAAAATGTCGCTGGCAGTGAAGGGGTTAACACTAGGGGCGGTGAAGGGGTTAACTGTGTTGCCTGGGAGGTGATTCTAACTGGAGGGGGAGGGGACTAACTAGAGGAAGTAACGGATCGTGGTTTCTAGCTAATAGGAACACACGATCTGTCACTCCTGTCAGAACAGAACAGGGAAGTGTGTGTTAACACAGACCCGTCCCTGTGCTGTGTCTCCTGCTCACGATCGCTCGTGGCCGGCGGTCACGAGCATCGGCACCCCTGCTGTGCAGCGGGCGCGCCTGCTATGCGGACCCCGCAAGCCAACGTATAGCTACATGGTTTCGCTCAGGGGAGCCAACCTGCCGCAGTATAACTGCGGTGGCTGGTCCGGAAGCGGTTAAACTCCAAAGACATGTTGGTAGTTGGCTCCTGTCTAAATTGGCCTTAGTACGTGTATGTATGAATGTGAATTAGGAACTTTAGGGACTGATGTGAACATACAATATATATGTAAAGAGTTGTGTAAATTGATGGAGCTATAAAAATACCTGTAATAATTAAATACATAAACTATGTAGTGCAAGGGCCTGCCTGACTGCATACAAATTGAAAGTGTTTAGGTTTGACCTCATATTGGCCTCAAGGTTAATCGGCCTCAAGAATCGGAAATTGGCCTCAAGAAAATTGTATAATGTATGGCCAGGGTCATTAGAGGAAATGGTCAGAGTCTCAGGATGTGCTATGGATGTGGTTGGAGACTGAAGTCCTGCTCTAAGGCAGTGGTTTTCAACCTCAGTTCCCAAGTACCCCCAACAGGCCAATAGGTTTGCAGGTTTTTCCTTTATCTTGCACAGGTGCTTTTCATCAGAGTCAAAGGCTTGGTATTTTGGACAGCTATTTTATCTAAGAGAAATATCCGAAAACATGGCCTGTTGGGGCTACTTGAGGTTGAGAACCACTGCTCTAAGAGACAGTCAGAGGCTGTTAGGCCAGCCATAGATCATATGGTTTTCTTTCCTGCAACCACAGTTAGTGTTGATGGATGAATCCTTCCCGAGGAGCTATTGTGTTCTCCCAGCAGGGGATGTGGGGAGCCGTACCTGCCATGAGAACACAGTAATTATTGCTAGTAGCTATAGCCAATGGCAATAATTACATCCTGAAAATCCAACATGCTTGTTGTACCCAAGTCAATTGATGGATTGGCTTGGGTACAGCTTCGAATCTTGCTCTGCTGAACCAGCCCGAGATTCAAACTGTCTGTGGCCAGCTTTACACGAGACTGCTAGAGATTACAGCTAATACAGTTTCTTTACAAATCACTGCTCCCACTACCAACTTGGAGTCCAAAAGTCTCACTGCAAACACCAGTGAGAGCTAAAAATTGGGCACCAGGGCATTAGAGAGTGGTTGACCACAGTTGGTCACCCTCAAACATTTATATTGGCTGCTGGCTGCCTAAACATTAATACTCACATAAAAAAAACTAAAATTTGATGCCTGTAAAAAAAACAATAATATTACATTGCAATATTAATCTATCTATCTATCTATCTATCTATCTATCTATCTATCTATCTATCTATCTATCTATCTATCTATCTATCTATCTATCTATCTATCTATAGTGGGGATGGAAAGTATTCAGACCCCCTTAAATTTTTCACTCTTTGTTATATTGCAGCCATTTGCTAAAATCATTTAAGTTCATTTTTTTCCTCATTAATGTACACACACCCCTCCATATTGACAGAAAAACAGAATTGTTGACATTTTTGCAGATTTATTAAAAAAGAAAAACTGAAATATCACATGGTCCTAAGTATTCAGACCCTTTGCTCAGTATTTAGTAGAAGCACCCTTTTGATCTAATACAGCCATGAGTCTTTTTGGGAAAGTTGCAACAAGTTTTTCATACCTGGATTTGGGGATCCTCTGCCATTCCTTCTTGCAGATCCTCTCCAGTTCTGTCAGGTTGGATGGTAAACGTTATTGGACAGCCATTTTTAGGTCTCTCCATAGATGCTCAATTGGGTTTAAGTCAGGGCTCTGGCTGGGCCATTCAAGAACAGTCACGGAGTTATTGTGAAGCCACTCCTTCATTATTTTAGCTGTGTGCTTAGGGTCATTATCTTGTTGGTAGGTAAACCTTCGGCCCAGTCTGAGGTCCTGAGCACTCTGGAGAAGGTTTTCGTCCAGAATATCCCTGTACTTGGCCGAATTCATTTTTCCCTCAATTGCAACCAGTCGTCCTGTCCCTGCAGCTGAAAAACACCCCCACAGCATGATGCTGCCACCACCATGCTTCACTGTTGGGACTATATTGGACAGATGCCTGGTTTTATCCACACATACCGCTTAGAATTAAGGCCAAAAAGTTCTATTTTGGTCTCATCAGACCAAAGAATCTTATTTCTCACCATCTTGGAGTCCTTCAGGTGTTTTTTTAGCAAACTCCATGTGGGCTTTCATGTGTCTTGCACTGAGGAGAGGCTTCCGTCGGGCCACTCTGCCGTAAAGCCCCGACTGGTGGAGGGCTGCAGTGATGGTTGACTTTCTACAACTTTCTCCCATCTCCCGACTGCATCTCTGGAGCTCAGCCACAGTGATCTTTGGGTTCTTCTTTACCTCTCTCACCAAGGCTCTTCTCCCCCGATAGCTCAGTTTGGCCAGACGGCCAGCTCTAGGAAGGGTTCTGATCGTCCCAAACGTCTTCCATTTAAGGATTATGGAGGCCACTGTGCTCTTAGGAACTTTAAATGCAGCAGAAATTTTTTTTGTACCCTTGGCCAGATCTGTGCCTTGCCACAATTCTGTCTCTGAGCTCTTCAGGCAGTTCCTTTGACCTCATGATTCTCATTTGCTCGGACATGCACTGTGAGCTGTAAGGTCTTATATAGACAGGTGTGTGGCTTTCCTAATCAAGTCCAATCAGTATAATCAAACACAGCTGGACTCAAATGAAGGTGTAGAACCATCTCAAGGATGATCAGAAGAAATGGACAGCACCTGAGTTAAATATGAGTGTCACAGCAAAGGGTCTGAATACTTAGGACCATGTGATATTTCAGTTTTTCTTTTTTAATAAATCTGCAAAAATGTCAACAATTCTGTGTTTTTCTGTCAATATGGGGTGCTGTTTGTACATTAATGAGGAAAAAAATGTACTTTAATGATTTTAGCAAATGGCTGCAATATAACAAAGAGTGAAAAATTTAAGATGGTCTCTGAATACTTTCCGTCCCCACTCTATCTATCTATTTATCTATCTATCTATCTATCTATCTATCTATCTATCTATCTATCTATCTATCTATCTATCTATCTATCTATCTATCTATATTCATGGATTTCAAAGCATTCACATTCAGACGCTATCACCCACTGAGAAATTCCAGCTGTTATCCTAACAAAAAGATTGTTTTATCATAACTGTACTTCTGGTTCAGGAAGAGGAAAGCACACATGCTTTCAAAGGACCTTTAGCCTATGTACTTGCAATTCACAAACCCCCACTGCTGCAAACATTTTAAATTGTGAAATGGAACCAAACCAACATTGGTTTCCTTGAGACAAGTTATTTACCAAGGATGGCACAGCACTTGGCATCCACAGACATAACCAAATTCTAGGTGCAGTTTACATGAATGCATCCTATGTGAAATCTTAATTGTAATAAGTTTTCATTATTTACTGCATTGTGTGTTTTTACAAGACAATGTTGTATATTTAATTTTATTGATGTTATTATGTCTAAACTTAACATTTATTCCAAAACATGTTCTGCACTTTCTATGCAGCAAAAAAACTACTGCAAAAAAAGTTTTCAAGTCTAAAAAAAAAGTCATCCCTTCCAAACTGAAGCCAGAATTATTTGTCTGAGATATCTGGGCAATATGTGAGGAGACTTTTTAGAGCGAGACCTAGTTACTGTCGAGACAGAAAGCTCAAAGGTTACTGGAATATAGTATCATTATATGTGTATATTTTCGTCATATAGTGGTGAACCGAACTCTATTCCACCAACTAGCAAAGTCTAGATATTGGAATTGTCAATAATCTTCATTGAAAGTAAATGCTTTTTAAATATATTGCCTACCTTTTAGATACTCGTATGTGTAGTTATTTCTGTTTATGCTTACCTATGAATTAAATGTAGGAAGCTATATCTTTTACTATGCCGTATATGTCAGATTCATTGCTTCAGGGCTTAAAGCAGTATTAAACCCAATAGCAAACATTTATCATATTGCAAATTCTTAGTTGTGGTGGCTGCATTAGTTTTGTTTTTCTGGCCAGTAAGTCTGTTTTTTTTTTCTCTTCAAAACAAGCTTTCCTGATGTGGCAGTTACAGGGTTGAGACAAACCATCTACTACTGGTAGGGGTGCTTACAATGATC
Organism: Aquarana catesbeiana; assembly: GCF_042186555.1. Taxonomy (NCBI): domain Eukaryota; kingdom Metazoa; phylum Chordata; class Amphibia; order Anura; family Ranidae; genus Aquarana; species Aquarana catesbeiana. Next base: position 357,828,692 of record NC_133324.1, on the reverse strand, counting down.
AGCTTTTATTTATATATGTACAACCTTTATCCCAAAAGGAAAGAAAACTGTTTGCTGTAACAGATTATAAAGTGTGAGCTGGAGTTCAGCTTAAATCTGCAAGTGTATCTAAATTTGTTAATGCATCTAATACTCCCTTACCCAAAGATTAACAATGCTGATGTCCAGAGGTGTCCCTGTGCACCTTCTTCCAGAGTTGAGGCGTTCTAATACAGGAGGTGTGTTACTGGCCAGGTCACCAAGAGAAAGCAGAGGTGGAAAAAAGCCTAAAAAAAGAAAACTGATGCAGGCACCACATCTAATGATTGGTAAGCAATATATTACATTTTTTTATTTTGGGTTTGATACCACGTAGTTCTACTTACATACAGTACACACATTTAACATGGCTAGTTTAGTGTCCTACTTACTGTCGTCAGTATTAACGTCCCTAAAATGGGTGACCAGAGAGCAGAAACACGTATCTAAACCATTGCTGCCACATTTAAACTATGTTGAAGTTTTAGTAAAACATGATCATCCTCTCTGTCTGCACCTAATCTGTGTCTTTTGCGTTTCTTTTTTTTTTTTTTTTTTTTTTTTTTTTTATATAAGTTTTATTTTGTCCTTTACCAAAGCATACAGAACATTGAACAAAACTGTAACATCCAATACAAAAAGACATAACAAAATGGAGTCCATAAGGGGTTTAATACACTGCCGCGACTTGGGATCTGATAAGTCACGTGACATGTGAAATCCCATTGAGAGCTATCTTAATTAGCACTACTGAAGTCGCTCCAACTTTAGAAAAGGTTCCTGTACTACTTCAAGGCGACTTCTATCCAACTTGTGCCCATAGACTTTAATGGAAGTTGCCTCCAAGTCGGAGCCTCATCTTAATTTATGTGATTTGGATCTGACATTACAGGAAGATTACCCAGGCATTCCCTGAAGTTGCTTCAAAGTTGCTTCAAAGCTGCTTCAAGTGGCTTCAAAGTTGCTTCAAGTCGCTATAAAGACGCATCAAGTTGCCTGGCAAAGTCGCTCTGTAGGTCTCGCAACATTCAGGTGGTGGCAATGTCAACCAAGCCTAATGGGTAGATACATTTCCTGACCCTGTATACTCCAACCATGGGCAAAAAGCCAGTGAGGCGTTTCTAAGCTAAAATAGCTTATTCAAATTATATATATCTATATATATATATATATATCTATCTATATATAGATATATATATATAGATAGATATATATATATGTGTGTGTAGGAGGTCCAGAATGATTAAAACTAATGAAAAACTAAGAAGAAGAGCAGAAAGGCCTGGAAAGATAATGTAAGTTCAGTAACTCAGTAGGGAAAGAGAAAAAGGGTGAAAATGAGGAAAAGGAAAGAGGGGAAAAAGGGGGGGTTAGAAGTGTCTTTTGTATTTTAAATAATACTTATGGGTTTGTTTGCCGTCTCATTATAATTGCCGATAAATAGTTATATAAAAGCACAATTTCATTTAGATGTGTCTTAAAAAAAAAAACCACTGAGGTTGAGGTTGAAGGATAATAAATGTGAGCCACTCTGGCATATATACTACACAATGCTGCCAAACACTTGGAACTTGCTGGCAATAAGGGGCAGCAGGATGATGATCAATGTGGATACTTATTCAAAAGCCAATTGGAAGACTTGCATATATGTATTTCAACTGTTTGGCCGGAGTTTAGAATTAGTCCGAGAATGATAACAAGCTCTACCAACTAGGACAAGTACCTGTTTCTGCACATATATTTTCAGACATGCAGAGAAAGCTCTAACTGACTGATTACAGTTAATTTACTTTTCTGTGATGAAATGTCAGCAAATATTTCACCCTACAGGTTGCATAACATTTTTTGTCAACCACGCTGCTGAAACTGTGAGTTTTTGGGTCTGGCAGTTTAAAGGACAGGAAGATCTGACTGTCCATCTGTGAACACCCCACTGTTCTTCTAGGGGGATGTAATACAGACAAGAAACCATAAGCTCTTCCTTTTTCAGGAAAAGGTGGTTGTAATAGGAATGTATTGCACAAAGCCAGCAAATGCCCAGGTGAAGAAATACCTAATCCTCTTTATTTTGTCATCCGGACACACATAAGGTGCTGGTGGTGGGTTTCATAATTAGATAGAAGCTCTACTTTAAAGTAGATGTAAACCCAATCACTTAAAGGCTCATTTACATTGGTGTGTGTCTAGAATGTAGGGTTTTGCTGGCAGAAGCTGGTAGAAAGATCCTGTTTAAAAAGTTAACCATATGTATGTCCTATACGTATGTAACATTTTTGCTATGTTTACAAGTGCACAGTGTACAAGCATACATGAATCCTATTGGCTTCCGCGGCTGCTCAGGGCCATATCAATATCAACAATGTGTAGCCAGCACTACCTGCACCACTGATCATACACTGTTGCTGTTTACATGTTGGACCTGAATGAGTCATGACTGATGTATTGCTGATTTTTGGCTGCCAAGACCAAACCAAACTTCCCGCCTTACCCACCTTATATAAATAAGACACGACCACCTTAGAATGGATTTTAAACGGCCATAGCAGCCTTTTTATTAACAAAACACAATTCAACAAATACATCTTTTATTATATTCCATGAACGCTAAACTCTACCCACTTATGTATAATACAGACTTTCTTAAATCCAGGTATTTGGAGGCACGCATGGTCTACCGAATCAGCTGTATCAAGAACCAAGTTCCTTACCACGACCCCCAGCGGCAATTACACCCACTCGGGACAATTAGTTACCACATTACCACTCGATACAGTCCCAATACCGGTATCGCCATACTGACTTCACATCTATGGGAAGGAACCCATACCAAAGATGGGCCCAACCCATCATTCTCCACAAACAATTTTGACCATGCCCACCTTCAAAAGCCTGAAACCCCTGCCCTCTGCTATGACATAGCTATACCCACACACCCATAGCGTGCCCAATGAAACCACCACCACCCGCCAAAACCGCTACAGAAAAGAAACAACAAAAAAGGAACATCATTCAACAGGATCAATTAGGGGAGGGTGGGAGGGAAAAGTTTCTCCTCAGCTGTCCAAACTCTGACTGACCCTCGGTCAACACCCCTTTCTTACCAGACCCCTAGTTTCCCCACCCTTCCACACCCAACCACACCCTGCTACTGTCAAATCAGGTAGGCCTCTTAACCTGCCGAGCTACAGCGTAGACTGAAAACCCAGTCATGTAGGCCCTCCTCTTAATGCTGGGCATCCCGTTCCAGGCCTGCTCTTGACTGATGTATTGCTGACTTTTGGCTGCCAAGACCAAACCATACTTCCCGCATTACCCACCTTATATAAATAAGACACGACCACCTTAGAATGGATTTTAAACGGCCATAGCAGCCTTTTTATTAACAAAACACAATTGAACAAATACATCTTTTATTATATTCCATGAACAATAACTTTACCCACTAATGTATAATACAGACTCTCTTAAATCCAGGTATTTGGAAGCAAGCATGGTCTACCAAATTGGCTGTATCAAGAAACAAGTTCCTTACAATGGCCCCCAGCCCCAATTACAACGACTCGGGGACAATTAGTTACCACATTACCACCCGATACAGCCCCAATACCGATATCGCCATACTGACGTCACATCTACGGGAAGGTACCCATACCAAAGATGGGCCCAACCCATCATTCTGTATAAACAAAGAAACCCTGTTACCATGAACTGTGACATCTGATACCCCCAAACCTCCCTCGAAACGGGTAGAAGGTCTGACCAGTTCACCCACTCGGAGGGCCAAAATGAAAGCAGTACTAAAAAGAACCGATTCGAAAGAAGATGAGTTAACCTTATGCAAATGCTCCAAGAGTACTCCCAGCATCTCAAAGGAAACAGGACAACGAGAATCCAGAATCCACCTAGCTTTCCTGTAACCCCGCAGAGCTGTTGTAGCCAAAAAAGATTTTGTGACATCTGCCAACCCCGAAATCAGAAACAGAAATGCCAGACTTGCCATTTTGCGATTTAATGAGGAAATAGAGACTCCTTCCTCCCAATGAAACATAACAAAACATGCAACCGATCCTCCTCCTGAAAGCACCCACCAAACTTACCAATTCGTGCCATTCGCACCAGACCCTATGCTGTCCACGTGGAAGGACAAACCAACTGCCGAATGAAACCAGCTACAGTGGCAAGGCAATGTTCCACAAATGACTGGGGCATGGAATTCTGAGCTGCTCCACCTCCGGTGCCAACTGACAGATTTTCTTCCACTGCAGGTGAGAAAGAGCATCAGCCTTTGTATTAGTCACCCCAGGCACATGGACAGCATACACAAACGCATTTAAACTCAGACAGTGTAGAACTAAACGCCCAAGCAAACGCACAACAGGTGGAAAAGAAGCTGTAATGGTGTTAATGGCATTCACTACCCCCAGGTTATCGCAGTGAAACCGGATACGCTTGTTCTGGAATTCCTGTCCAGATATCTTGAATTCAGAATCACTCCAGGCCACCGGCCAACGACCTGCGCTTCACTGGGCCCTAAAGTAGGCCTCATAACCCACTGAACATCCGTATAGAGATCCAAATCAAAGTTGGACACGACCACCTCCATCCACAAGGACGGCCAGTTGTACTTGTCAAGGAACATTTCCCAAACAAGCAGATCATGTTTCTTGTTTATTCTCACAAAATGGTGTGGGGATTTTGCACCAGCGGTGGCAGCCGCCAACAGCCGGCAAAATACTCGACCCATAGGCATGATGCGGCATGCGAAATTGAGCTTGCCCAGAAGAGACTGCAGGGAACACAATAGCAATTTTTTGCAATGATGAGCACCAATAACTGATCCCCGAAAATCTTTCAGCTTATCCATGGGCAGCCGACATTCCATCCGAATCGTATCAATGATGATACCCAAAAATTTCAGTTCCTTAATTGGACCATAGTTTTTTATGGTGCCGAAGGTACCCCAAAAACCTCAAACATGTGCTGGACCGTGGCCAACAAGATCTGGCAAGTCCGAGCCCCCAGAGGGCCGATAACCAAGAAATCGTCCAAATAATGGATAATGGACTGCAAACCAGACAAATCCCACACCACCCATCTATAATTGTTTTATATTCATTTTTCATGTTGTGACCATGTATGTGTATAATTTTATATGATGTATGACACTTATTATAGTATACATCTATTATGATAGTGTATTCCCTAAAGTATAATCGGGAATATATACTCTCTGGTGTTCCTCCCGTCAATGAATGCGCCTGTTATTTTATTGCTGCTTAGATACTTGGGTCGATTCGCACATATTTTATATTTTTTATACTTTATACCCATTTTTTTTAGTTTTCACAACCTTAGTGGATATTTTATTTTATTTTTTTCTATTTTTGATTATTATTTATTTTTCAATTGTATTTTAATTCAATTAAAATTTTTTGTCCCTTAATGGGTTGAAAAATAATTTTACGCTTTAGGTATTTGCAATGTCCATGCAAAGTCCATTGTTTAGTTACCTGTGGATATAATTTACGGATTTAGGGATACCATGAGCGTTATGTATCATTTTTTAGAACCGCCTGTTAGAACGGACCTATGATTAATTTCCCCTTGTATGTGTGTTTTCAGTTTATGGGAGGTTACTATGGCAGCATTTATTCCGGGGAGAGCACCAGATAGAGGCTTGGTTTTCCCTTTCCAGCTTTCTGATTATTGCTGAGTGCTGTACGATACCGAGTCAGAAACGAGGCTTGGTTCACGTTTAGCACTATATAGGCGATGGCTTGATGCGTCGCCCGTGCCCCTTTGAAGACGTCAGGTGTGACGAAACATGTAGGGCGTGGCTACGCAACGTAAGCCATCACTCAGTCCGCCCCATGACATGCACGGGTGTTTGTTAGTTTTTTATGCCGGCTATTTTTGATCTGTTTTTAATCGTTTTATTGAGTACACTCCTTGTGGCTCTGTTGCATGTAATAACAATAAATTTTACTATTATATACTACACCATTGGAGCCCCTCTTCTACTTTCTACCCACCCCCCTCTGGGTTAAGTGGGCTTATCACCCCCCCTCAGGTGGACGAGTTGGTTTACGCCAGGTCGGAGATGCAGGGCACATCAGCAGTTTTGGATACCATCTACAGTCCCCGCAGAGGGCTAAGTCTGCTTGCACGTTAGACCTCGCCAGAAGAGAGGTCCACCATTGAGGGTAAGGGTCCATCTTTTATTAGCTTTGGATTCTGTGAGAGTTTCGTCTGTACACTCCCTCCCTCTCCATCTATTTGTGTGGCTTTTGACCTGATGGATCGCGGATGCCTCCCTCTGCTTTCGTGAAGCGGATACTTACTTATGGAACTTTTCCTTCTGTCATCCATTCTATGGACTACCTCCACCTTTTTCACTGCTGAGAAGTTTTTTTTCTATACTTGTGGACTGGTTAATGTAACAACTTATTCAGTGTGGGATATTTTAAGTTGTTCATAGATATATGGTTTTAAGCACACCAGCACACATTTCATTTTAGATCATCTATTGATGGTATTTTGATCAATGTTTGTTCCAAGTAATTTATTTTAATTTATTTGTATTGATTCGGATCACTTCAACGCGATAGGTTTTGCACACTAATTCACTTGTATTGATTTGGATCGCTCTAATACGATCCGTTTTGTACACTGATTATGAGCGCACGTTTTTTTTGTTTTATTTGGTTAATTTACACAGATATTGGTGTTTCATTCGTGCAGCTATAGTCTTGGATATATTTAACTCTTTAGCGCGGTTTTACTTTTTGCTTATGTCTTATGATGTAAATATTAATAGTCCATAAACAGCAGCGCAGACGCAACTGAGTACACATTGTTGATATTGACGTGTCATGGTACATTTACGTTGAACACTGTACGCATGTAAACATTAGCACAAATGTTAACATGCATGCAGTGTAAAATATGGCCAAAAATACAGCCTCAGACATAGTTCTATCCCTATATTTTTATGTTGCTAAATACAGCAGAACATTATGGTGTCTAGTGTGGCTGTTTGACCCCATAGCCTTTTGAAGTGCTGTGCACAAAGGCATACAAAACTATCCGCTGTATGCATCTATACACAGTGGGGTTTTTTTATAGATGTGCCCTAAATTCCATATAGGCTTTGATTGTTATTTTAAAAGTCATTTTCAATATTTTTAAATCTGCAGCTTTCATTAAAACCATGCCTGGTGATCATATCATGAAGGTACCAGGAAGTAGTTGGCGACATTGTATGATCTCTGAGCAAAAATGGTTCTGTCCTTCTGGAGAGAAAAGCAGATGAAGGCATTATAAAGTGGAAAACAGTGATCTCTGTGAGATGTAATTTTTCAAATACACATTACTTAGCATCCTGCACTTACCATGAAAAATGTTTGATGAAAATTCACTTTAACAAACTAATTGTCATTCAGTTAGGATATATATCTACTTTAAAGCCCAACTCTGAGCAATCTGAACATTTTCCCTTATGGTGGGGTTGGTCCTACACTAGGAGGATTACCTGGTTATTTAATGCTGATCCTCTGATGATGGCAGATGAAGCGTTTCTATGCTCCGCTGGTGAACAGTCACTTGGCATCCTCATGGTCAATGCAGGACCATGGCCCCTAACTCAATTTTAAAGTACTAAAGGCAAGACTTGTTTTTCAGTTTAGGATAGAGTGGAGAGGGATTAGAACACTTGTTAGTTTTTATTGCTGTCTGTAAGGAGATTCACGCTCTCTATTTCTCCTGTTTACTATTATCATTGAAAGTAAAAGAAAATCACAAATTTTGGGTTGTCCCCAGAAAATAATAGAGGGGAAATCTTCCAATGGGGACACTAGTTCTGATCACTTGGGGGTCCCCAAGGAATTCCCTCAATTTGCAGGGAATTTCTCTCACAGGACAAGAAGTGAAGGGAAATCTCTCCAATAGGACACAGATGGCAAAAATAAAATCTGACAGGGGTTATAACCCTCCCTTGCTCTATCCAAAATGAAAAAATAAGTTTTGCCTATAGTTCTACTTTAATGACTTTGAAACCTTAGATTTCTGGATTATAGAGCGAAAGATGCAGTGAGAACCAGTCTAACAACATGGGGGAGCGTAGGATAGAGTAAGTAAATCTACTTTTTCAGGCCCCCTAGACCTAAATGAGCAGCTACTTTTTGCAGTACGGATGCAGCAACACTGCATGGGAGATTTTCCAAATTACCTGGAGTTCAGCATTATTGCTTATGTTAAACACATAGTTTGTGTACTTGTAATTCACAGGACTTACACCCTGCAAAAAAAAATTATTTGCATAATGGAATCAAACCAAAATGTTAGTATACATGTGAATGTGGCTTTTCAATTATACATGTTGTATGTATGCTGTTGGTCTAATAACAGACTTTGAGGTAGTACACTGTGTTTGTTATGTCATTTATTCCTTCTATACTTGCTGAATGGTTATACCATGCTCTGTGTGAGTGAACACTTGCCATTAAAAGCATCTACAGGGTCTGATACACCAAGTACCAGCTAATCTTCATAGTGTGCTGCAATTAGGGTGCAAGCTACAAAATGACCTGTACAATACAAATTGTTTTATTATAGCTATATTTAGTTCTTATCTGTAGCTGGAAGCTGTATTTCTTATTTTGCTTAATTGCTGGGTACAGGGTTTGCTAACTGCTGTAAGGGGGAATCTACTGTATACATCTTTATGGACCTGTAAAATAAGCCTATGGTAAGCTTTTTACATTGATTCTTCATATATTTTACTCTTGTGTGTTAGAGACATTTACAGTCATGCTGTATGAGACAACATCAGACTGCATAACATTAAGCCATTTCCTTGTCTCATAAATAGGTATATGGCAGACCAAATACACGTCAAAGTCTTTGAAGTTCCTAAAAAACAAAATGTGGTTGGGAGTAGAGTTGTTTTGTAGTTTGTCCAGAATTCATGCCATTGGCTTTTCCAGACCGTAAACTTCCAGAAATTTGCTGCACTGTATGTATGCACCAGCCATTTAGCATTCTATGTGAGAGCACCATGCAATTGTTTCATAAAGACCAATGATGGGCAAACAAAACACATTGCAAACTCATGTGGTCAGAAGATCAAGTCTGGCATATGTAGGTTTGTGAAGTGACATTTTTTTTTTTAATGTTTGCCTTGAAATTATTACTTAGGAGAACCCAGTGAAGCCTTTGCTTTGACCATACTTGGTTCTCTTATTTACCTACCTGCCGTTTTTACTGACCTTTTTTCGCTCCCCCAAGTCTCTATTTGCCCACCTAAGTGACATGCCCAAAATTCTGAGGTTTGGGAAACACACGGCTCTGTCTACTTCCCCCCCATAAAGCAGTGCTGAGTGCGTGAGTGGTCAATCTGTCATGTGGGGCTCCTACCAGACCAACTTGGAGCTTAAACTGGACATACTGTGAATCAGACAAAACTTGAGCCATGGGTGGCCCTGCCAACAGGGTGTACAAAAATTGGCCAAATGGTGACTGCAGCCAAACAGCAAATCTACTGCCAAATCAACCAGGGCAGCAGCATCCGATTGGACAGCAGCTTCCCTGAAGAGACCTATGGAGGACCCCCTTCAACCTCCGCCCTTTCTGCATAGCGGCTGCCTATAGCGCCACCCATGCAGGGGGGCTGAACCTCACCTGCCAACATGAGTCTGTAGGCAGGTGCCTACTATATGCGTCTGTTTTATTATGTTTGCATATGCTATTTATGCTGGTGCATTGTTACTTTAAATATTTCTGGCTGATGCTGTAGGGGTTTGGTCATGTATGACTTACTTCCTCTGCAGATGTGTCACGTGTTTTTGGGGTATATATGTATAGGGAACTAACCTTAGGGGAGGTTCCAGTGTGGGGAATAGACCAGAGACCAGTGAGGACTAGTGCTGTGATGCAGCTTTTCTTCTTGTCACCGCCATCCTAAAGGGCCCATTCTCAAGGAAACCACATATCATGGAGAAGTTACTTATGCACCAATTTGGTACTGCTAGGGACAGTGTCTTTATTCAGCAGCCAATCTACTTCAAGATATATCACATAGCCAAAAGTATGTTTGTCAGTTGCACATATATGGTAGATTGAAGCGTATGTTCCTGTAAACATTTATGCCGCGTACACACGGTCGGACTTTTCGTCTACAAAAGTCCAACGGACGCCGACGGACTAAAGCTGGCTGGTAATCCGTTCGTGTGCGGGCTTCTCCGGACTTTCAGCAGACTTTTTCAGTCTCAAATCCGACGGACTTTAGATTTGAAACATGCTTCAAATCTTTACGTCGTAACTACGACGGACCCGAAATCCGCTCGTCTGTGTGCTAGTCCGACGGACAAAAACCCATGCTAGGGCAGCTATTGGCTACTGGCTATGAACTTCCTTATTTTAGTCCGGTGTACGTCATCACGTACGAATCCGTCGGACTTTTGTGTGGTCGTGTGTAGGCAAGTCCGTTCGTTAGAAAGTCTGCTGCAAGTCCGCCGAAAGTCTGTCGGACAGGCTGTCGGACTTTTGTAGACGAAAAGTCCGACCGTGTGTACGCGGCATTAGAGTCTGCAAGTAAAAAAGGACTTTTAATATTGAAGTTGTCTTACTGTGAAGAAGTGCTTTAAGTAGGGGAACAAGCGAAACTATGGTTATCACATGAATCTGAATATTGGGAGTTGGAGGCATTTAACCCTCTGGTTTAGCGCACACAAATGTGGGCAAGTCAACACGTGCAATCTTCTGGGTTTGGAGCGGTAAAATGTAGCAACCAGCCAGTTAGGAGGCAGGTGACTTGGTGAGTGTTGACAGCTCTGATGGTAGTGGGGGACCGGTGTGCTTTTTGACCCTCACCTTGCAGCTTTGTGTCCATACTGGAGCCTGCTGCGCCACACAGTTGGCCGAGACCTGGCGTGGGGGTTGATGGGAGTGAGCCTTGTATTTGTGCACAAGTTTTGGCATCCAGGGGAGACACGGTCGGCTGGTGCAGAGCAGGACATTTTCTGCATTCCTGCTTGGAAATGATGTGGAATACTGTAAGTGTGAGGTCAAGAAGAAGATTTCTCTGGATTTTCTGCATGAAGAGCTACTGTTCATAAAATACAATGGCGTAGAGTGCGACTTAACATGGCTTGTGGATACATAACCTGCCTCTAGGGCGACCTCCCTAGACTATTCATCATGACCCTCTCCGGTAGATACTCTTGATCATCTCTCTGCCTATTTATTACAACCACCTGACAAAGGGTATCGAAACCCAAGAGCAAAAAATTAATATATTGCAGCTTACCAGTCCTTCAATTTAGTGTCTGCATTTGTTTTTCTTTTCAAGATAATGACATTTTCTGCAAGTGCAGAAAAACAATTGATGATCTTGCTGGAAATCTTGAGTCCTTGTGGTTTCATGTGCACTGAACTAAAATGTCAATCAATGTTATCAGCTTTCCCAGCTATCTTTTGTGAACTACAAAACCTCCTTACCTACAAAGCACCCCACCTCGCCACCTCATCTGGTTGGGTGAGTTAAAGAGTCGGGGAGATAATGTGACAAGCTCCAACTCATTAAATCAGAGAATATCTCATATTCATTTAAAAAGATACAAGGTGTTCTTTCAATGACAGGCTTGCTGATTGAGCCACCCCCTGGGGTAGATTTACTAAACCTGCTGCACTCAGAATATAGTTCAGCTGTGCATGGTAGCCAATAAGCTTCTAAGTTTGGCTTGTGTAATTACCTTTTTACTATAAAACCTGGAAGCTGATTGGTTTCTATGAAGAGCTGCACCAGATATTGCACAGTTTTAGTAAATAACCCTCCCTGTGTTCACTATGCAGAAAGGCAGTTGCTTTATGCAGGACCTAAAAGGCTGCAGTGATCACTGTAGCAGCTTTAAGGAAACCTTTCACAAGATTTCTTTGAGTAAACTTGCTTAGTATAATAAAAATAATCCAGACAGTTTAGCAGCAGAAGAGTGTATTGTAACTACTGAAGTTTATCACATTGGTGTATCTGCTAGCTGTGGCCATTATGAGGGCTCAGATTCTCCCTCTTGTATTTTTATATTATGGAGAATGCAATAGGAGTTGCCGCAAGGTGCAGGGGTGGGTGGAAACATTAAAAATGCCCAAATACACACAGAGATATTTGGGAACTATATCTGGCGTATCTAAAACACATCTGTAGAGGAAGTAAGTCATATATGACCAAACCCCTACAACATCAGTCAAAAATATTTAAAGTAACAATGCACCAGCACCTCCATGGTTAACAGAGGACAAAATTAAAATTAGACTTGGGAAACTTAACATTAATAAATCACCGGGACCAGATGGCTTGCATCCGAGGGTACTTAGGGAACTCAGTCAAGTAATTGCCAGACCATTGTTCCTAATTTTTACTGACAGTCTACTGACTGGAACGGTATCAGGTGATTGGAGAAAAGCCAATGTAGCGCCAATATTCAAAAAGGGCCCAAAATACATCCCTGCGAATTATAGACCAGTTAGCCTAACATCAATAGTATGCAAGCTCTTGGAGGGGATGATAAGGGACTATATACAAGATTTTAGTAACGAGAACGGTATCATTAGCAGTAATCAGCATGGATTCATGAATCATTCTTGCCAAACCAATCTATTAACCTTTTATGAGGAGGTGAGTTGCCATTTAGATAAAGGAAGGCCCGCAGACGTGGTGTATCTGGAGTTTGCAAAAGCATTTGACGCAGTTCCCCATAACTGTTTACTGTACAAAGTAAGGTCCGTTGGCATGGTGAGTTCGGGTGAGTACATGGATTGAAAACTGGCTACAAGGGCAAGTTCAGAGGGTGGTGATAAATGGGGAGTACTCAGAATGGTCAGAGGTGGGTAGTGGGGGTCCCCCAGGGTTCTGTGCTGGGACCAATCCTATTTATTTTTTTCATAAATGACCTGGAGGATGGGGAAAACAGTCTATTTATTTTATTCATAAATGACCTAGAGCATGGGGTAAACAGTTCAATCTCTGTATTTGCGAACGATACTAAGCTAAGCAGGGCAATAACTTCTCCGCAGGATGTGGAAACCTTGCAAAAAGATCTGAACAAATTAATGGAGTGGGCAACTACATGGCAAATGAGGTTTATCGTAGAAAAATGTAAAATAATGCATTTGGGTGGCAAAAATATGAATGCAATCTATACGCTGGGGGGAGAACCTCTGGGGGAATCTAGGATGGAAAAGGACCTGGGGGTCTTAGTAGATGATAGGCTCAGCAATGACATGCAATGCCAAGCTGCTGCTAACAAAGCAAACAGAATATTGGCATGCATTAAAAAGGGGATCAGCTCCAGACATAAAGCAATAATTCTCCCGTTCTACAAGACCCTGTTTCGGCCGCACCTGGAGTATGCTGTCCAGTTCTGGGCACTGGTCCTCAGGAAGGATGTACTGGAAATGGAGCAAGTACAAAGAAGGGCAACAAAGCTAATAAAGGGTCTGGAGGATCTTAGTTATGAGGAAAGGTTGCGAGCACTGAACTTATTCTCTCTAGAGAAGAGACGCTTGAGAGGGGATATGATTTCAATTTATAAATACCGTACTGGTGACCCCACAATAGGGATAAAACTTTTTAGCAGAAGGGATTTTAACAAGACACGTGGCCACTCATTAAAATTAGAAGAAAAGAGGTTTAACCTTAAACTATGTACAAGCATACCCCACTTTTAAGTGCACAATGGGGTTTATTTACTAAAGCTGGAAAGTGCAAACTCAGGCTCTCTTCTGCATAGAAACCAATGAGCTTCCAGGTTTTATTACCAAAGCTTAATTGAACAAGCTGGGGTTAGAAGCTGATTGGTTTCTATGCAGAAATGAGCTGGATTTTGCACTTTCCAGCTTTGGTAAATAAACCCCATTGTGTACTTAAAAGTGGGGTATGCCTGTAGAGGGTCCTTTACTGTTAGAGCGGCAAGGATGTGTAATTCCCTTCCACAGACGGGGAGCATTGATTGTTTCAAAAAACTAATAGATAAGCACCTGAACGACCACAACATACAGGGATATACAATGTAATACTGATATATAATCACACACATAGGTTGGACTTGATGGACTTGTGTCTTTTTTCAACCTCACCTACTATGTAATTATATGTAATATTAGTAGTCAAGAGCTGTTTGAGCCCCCTAGGCACCACTAACTAAAGCATCACATTTAGGTGGACCGATAACTTAATGCTTTAATGTGCTGTATGTCCAATTTTTTTTAAATGCGTCAACCTTTGATTTGTGTTTTTCAAATATTTTTCCACCCTTAAGAGTGCTCTTGTGTGTTTCTTGTAGTGCTTACTTTTATGCTACTGAATCCAATACACTCTCCCAAGATCAAATGTTAGGGATGAACTGTGGGTGTGTGCTAGCCTAGGGCTCTAGTTTGCTGCCTGTGCTCTAGATCTATTTTACTTTTTTTACCTAGATGCAGAAGCAGAGAATATTTTTCTGGAAAAACACATTGCAGACATTCTATTTGGGGTACTAGTCTGCAGAGAAGAATTTTAAGAGCAGAAAGCAGCTCCAGACATTTTTCCAGTGTGTTGCTCAGAGCCTGCTGGTCTGGACACCTTCTAATTTGCTTCATTTTTTTTTTTCAAAGCAGACAAGGAGAGGTCACGTCTTATGAAACCAGTCTGCTTTTCCCTCCTAGTTTCAGTAATGCCAGCAGGAGTTACAGGGAAAGCCATTATGACTCAGCCAGTACTAGGCTATGAGCGATTGTTTATATTGGAGCCAGAAATAACAAAGACTTCGCTGTGGAGTGCATATTGAACAACTATCTGCAATGTGTTTATCAGGGAAACTCCCAGAACTCATTCCACCTTATTTTCCTGAAGATATTCCTCCTCAGTGAAATGCAGAGTTATCGGCTGTTACGAAATCCCCTGAATTCCCATTACTAAGCAGACAACAGAGTGACTTACATTTCTATAAAAAGACACATCACTTTACTATTTTTAAACAGTTTTCTGAAGTGCGGAAATGCCATACATGGTAAAATGGTTGCACACAATGTTTTTGCAGGAACATGGCTATCACAGCTCCCAGTCAGCAAGCAGAAAGGGGCCCTGGGCAAGTAGCAGCTTCTGCACACTCCAACTCTTTGATCGATATTTATAAGGATTGTAATAGGTAAAGAGAATCAGCTCCATCTTCATTTTCTGTACTGGCCTAGTGCACCCCATCAGACACCAACTGCAACCTGTCTTATAAAATTATACTAGTACTATTATAATTACAGGAAATTGTGACACCTTTCCTGTTTAGTCCAGGAGCATAAAAGTTGTAGTTGGGCCCCTTGACCATCCACCGGGCCTTGTGAATGATATGGCATTGCCAGCAGGCCAATATAAGGGCGTTTCATTACTTGCATGCCATAATGTTGTGATCCCCAGGGGCAACAGAGTCCTGCCAGGAGAGCAGCAGATAGTTGTGACATCAGAGGAGGAAGAGGAGATGGCCATGTGAAAAAAGCTAGGGAATCAGTAGTGCCTCAAGCATAATTTTCCTCAGGTATTTAAAAATATTATTACAGTGGAGCCTCGAAACCTCGAAAATCGGTTTGCGAGTGTTGTCTGGCAAAACGAGCAAGATTCAGGCCAAAGCGGTGTGTGCAGTACCGCTTTTGGCCTGAGCGGGGGGGGGGGGGGCGCCGGAGCCGAGCAGAGCCGAACATCACGTTCGGAAATGCACGGAAAGGCCCGAGTACAGCACGGCTGACCTCGGCTAATCTCTGGAAGGAAGTCTTTCCGGGGTTTGCCAAGGTCAGACGAAGTGTCCTCGGGCCTTTCGGGCATTTCCGAGGCTCTCCGGCGCCCCCCGCCTCTGGCCGCATGCAGTATTGCATCCCATTGAAGTCAATGCGGAACTAATTATTTTCGTTTCCATTGACTTCAACAGGAAAACTCGCTTTGATATGCGAGTACTTTGGACTACGAGCATACTCCTGGAACGGATTATGCTCATAATCGGAGGTTCCACTGTATTATATACAGTATCTCACAAAAGTGAGTACACCCCTCACATTTTTGTAAATATTTTATTATATCTTTAGTCTGCTTGTCTTCAGCAAACTGATTGCAGGCTTTCTTGTGCATCATCTTTAGAAGAGGCTTCCTTCTGGGACGACAGACATGCAGACTAATTTGATGCAGTGTGGCGTATGGTCTGAGCATTGACAGGCTGACCCCCCACCCCTTCAACTTCTGCAGCAATGCTGGCAGCACTTATACGTCTATTTCCCAAAGACAACCTCTGGATATGACGCTGAGCACGTGCACTCAATTTCTTTGATCGACCATGGCGAGGCCTGTTCTGAGTGGAACCTGTCCCGTTAAACTGCTATATGGTCTTAGCCGCTGTGCTGCAGCTCAGTTTCAGGGTTAGCTCAGTTTCAGGGTCTTGGTAATCTTCTTATAGCATAGACCATCTTTATGTAGAGCACCAAATCAATTTTTCAGATCCACAGAGAGCTCTTTGCCATGAGGTGCCATGTTGAACTTCCAGTGACCAGTATGAGAGAGTGAGAGCGATAACACCAAATTTAACACACCTGCTCCCCATTTATACCTGAGACCTTGTAACACTAACGAGTCACATGACACCAGGGAGGGGAAATGGCTAATTTGACCATTTTCACTTAGGGATGTACTCACTTTTGTTGCCAGTGGTTTAGACATTAATGGCTGTGTGTTAAGTTATTTTGATGGGACGGCTTTTTTACACTGTTATACAAGCTGTACACTCACTACTACATTGTAGCAAAGTGTCATTTCTTCTGTCACATGAAAAGATATAATAAAATATTTACAAAAATGTGAGGGGTCTACTCACTTTTGTGAGATATTGTAGGATTTATATGGCGTCAACAGTTTGTGCAGCACTTTGCAATATAAAGTTACAGTAAACAACAGTTACAATAAAAAACAATAAAATAGGGTTAGGGGGACCCTGCTCATTACAATGTAATATATATATATATATATATATATATATATATATATATATATATATATATATATATATATATATATATATATATATACACATATATATATATACATATATATATATACATATATATATATATACACACTATATTACCAAAGGTATTGGGACGCTTGCCTTTACACTTTACTTTAATGGCATCCCAGTCTTAGTCTGTAGGGTTCAATACTGAGTTGGCCCACCCTTTGCAGCTATAACAGCTTCAACTCTTCTGGGAAGGATGTTCACAAGGTTTAGGAGTGTGTCTATGGGAATGTTTGGCCATTCTTCCAGAAGCGCATTTGTGAGTTCAGGCACTGATGTGGACAAGGGGGCCTGCCTCGTAGTCTCCACTCTAATTCATTCCAAAGGAGTTCTATCGGGTAGAGGTCAGGACTCTGTGCAGGCAAGTCAAGTTCCTCAACCCCAGACTCGCTCATCCATGTCTTTATGAACCTTGCTTTGTGCACTGGTCCAAGTAATTTGGTGTGGAGGGGGGTTATGATGTGGGGTTGTTTTTCAGGGGTTGGGCCTGGCCCCTTAGTTCCAGTGAAGGGAACTCTTAAAGCGTCAGCATACCAAGGCATTTTGGACTATTTCATGCTCTCAACTTTGTGGGTACAGTTTGGGGAATGCCCCTGCCTGTTTCAACATGATTGCGCACCAAGGCCTGAGAAAAAAAAAATAATTTCTTTACACAAAAAAGGTGAAGGCTACAGGAAGATCAAAAAAGCTTTACTTATCATTCACTGTAGCAAAAGTGATACAAAAATTTTACAAAGATGGAACTGCAACTATCTCACAGAGACTTCCAGGCAGTCCATGGAAGTTAATACCTCGACAGGAGCGTCTTCTGATGAGAAGGGGTGAAGAAAATCGCCATGCAAAATCATTGCAGTTAGCTAAAGAAGTAGAAAGCTAAACTTGGTTGATTGTTTCCTATGACACAATACGGTGTACACTGCAGAGGAATGGCAGGCTTGGGTGTCATCCACGAAGGAAGCCTCTCCTAAAGCCCATTTGCCAGGGCCCTTGCTGAAAAAGAAGTAAACTCCTGGGACTCTGTACTATGAAGTGATGAGACCAAGATAAATGTTTTTGGAACCGATGGCTTCAAAACTGTATGGTGTCGCAAAGGTGAGGAGTACAAAGAAAAATGCATGGTGCCTACAGTGAAACAGTGAATGGTGGTGGCAGTGTCCTTCTGTGGGGCTGCATGAGTGCTGTTGGTGTCGGGGAGCTGCATTTCATTAATTGTATCATGAATTCACAGATGTACTGCTCTATATTGAAAGAAAAGATGCTACCATCACTCCGTACCCTTGGTCATCGTGCATTTTTCCAACATGACAATGAACCAAAACACATATATAAGGCCACTGTTACATTTCTGAAGAAGAACAGGGTGAAAGTGATTCAGTGGCCAAGCATGTCTCCTGATCTGAACTCAATCAAACACCTATGCGGAATTCTGAAGAGACAAGTTGAGCATCACTCTCCATCCAGGATCCAGGCTCTAAAAGAGGTCGTTCTTGAAGAATGGAAAAAGAGAGATGTTGCAATATGTTGCCAACTTGTTCATTCCATGCCTAGAAGACTTGGTGCTGTCCTTACAAATCATGGAGGTCATACAAAATACTAGCTGTAGTAGTTTTTGTTGTGGGGTGTTATGTATTCATTTTTGCATCAATTAATTAGAGTAAAACTGAAGATTTTGTAATCTAAGTTATATTATTACCCTTACTTTCATGTAATGAAGAACATTGTTGGAGAACAAATGCTCTATAAAACTCAATTTTGGAAAATGTTCTTGTGCTAATTGAGATATTGATTAAAATCTTACTTTTCAAAAGGGGTGTAATCATTTATGCTGAGCACTGTAAATATACAGTATATAGATCTTTAAGTTCAGTTCATGATAAATAGGGGCAAACACAAAAGTGTTGCATTTATAATTTTGCTTAGTATATATATATATATATATATATATATATAAAGCATATACTACAGTAATATATATATTACTGTATATCTACATGCTGTGAACAAGGCTTATCGCTGAAACTAGTATGCTGCTGACTGTACTCACTGTGAAGGCTTTACAATAAATACTCTCGATGTTTTGAAGTTGCCGGGCTGCTTCTTTTTCTTGATGACCAGTCTGCTTCATAAGCTTTGTACATGTGCCTGTTAGGAATGAGGTTTACAGCGAAATCTGCATATTAGAAATTTGTGGTTCTGATGAATGTATATCCAAATCTGCCCACACAAAATTTTTTTTTCATCATAAAGCCCTTAACCATGGCCAGAAGGCTTGGAAAGGCCAATATAAAAGGCAGCCCTGCACCACAAAAGGAGGGCAGAGAACAGCCATAATGATAGTTTTCTGTAAAGAGTTGGCATTTTGGGGTTTTCATTTCTTTTGGGGTTATATTTGTTATTATTTATAATGGTAGATTCTTTTTTTCATTTTTAGAATGCGCAAAAAGCTACATTTACTTGTTCCTGACCATCTGTTCTTAGAGTTGTCTTTTGTTCACAGTACCCCGCTGCTTCATTAGAAAGGTAATACAAAAGTACAAATATCAAGCACCTAAACCACCTCAAAATATATAATTTGCATTCACCACATATACCTATCTCCGTACTAAAAATAAAGATGAATGCATACACAGGTTAGGCTTAAAACTGTCCTACTGGTTGCCAATTTTACACTGCTTTATCATCTGTAGTCCCTTAATCCTTTAGCAAAACCCCTGTCTGTGCTCTTCATCTCTAGTACATTTAGGCCTAGACTTGCTATTTAAAATTGTCACAATGCTGTATCACCTTTTGTCTTTTAATTCTTGTAGTAATACACCTGCCTGCGCCCTGTGTCTCTGATACATTTCAGCCAATTCTTCCACATTTAAAACGTGTTGCTAGTAGACAGTTTTAAACTACTGTATTCTGTGGTCTCCAAAAAAGCCTTTTTTTAAGCTGTTAATCAGATTGGGGAGCTGCTGCTATATGTAGGCTAAACTAATTGTAAAAGAAAAAAAAATAATCTTCACAGGCAAAATATGACTTGGCAGACTATGCACTGGAAGAAAATTGCATGAAAACAAGTCATACCGTTCCATAACACCCCATATCATTTTAAGCCATCCCCCAAACCTGTAATTTAAAAGTGTATGTTTTTTACATGTTGAAAGTGCATAAAGAACCCATTTCCCTCAGTAGGGAATTTTCTAAAAAATGTTTTGCCTTTTTAGTAAAAAGCCCTAAAAATGGCCACAATTTTCAAACAGGATTCACCTATTACAGTCTTCAAAGGGATTTGCTGCTTTGTTTGTATTCGCCTAATTTCATACAGAATTAATTGAACCCTCAGGGAATTGAAACCAGGCACATTCGCTCATCACTAGTGCCTGCTTTAAATGTGTAGAGACTAATATTATGCCTGCTTACTATCATTTATCTGATATCTAACTAGTCCAACCCTAGGTTTAGGTTTCATCCTGCCAAAATAGAATCAGGTGAAGATGAATTCCAGTTACAGCAGTTTTAATGTAGAGTTACATTACTCCAGCATGGACCAATGTAATTATGTATGTGCCACACTTGTGGGATTTTCGTGGAAGCTGAACATTTTTGTAGTAGGCACTGCTGCCATGCTGCATTGTGAACAGAGGAGGTTGCTCGCTTGGCACAGGCATCGCTCAGAAATCACTTTATACTTTCCCACTGAATGCAAAGCATTCTCTGAAGGTGGAGAGGTGAGGCATTGATGTCATTACCTCCACTTCATCCAGTCAGAGAATACTTGGCATTCATTGAGAAAATGGAAAATTTTCTCTGAATGGTGCCCATACTAGTGAGTGACATCTTGTGTTCAGTAAGAAAAAGTGCAGCCTGGCATGGGACCCAGAAGCTAGCAGGAATCCCTGTGGTAGCAGTGCCTACTACAATGATTTTCAGCTTCTAGGTGAGATTCCACAGGTATGGAACATAAACACTTTTGCAGCGTACGCATGATCGGACATTCCAACAACAAAATCCTGGATTTATTTCCAACGGATGTTGGCTCAAACTTGTCTTGCATACACACGGTCGCACAAATGTTTTCGGAAATTCCAACAGCAAATGTCCGATGGAGCCTACATACGGTCGGAATTTCTGACAACAAGCTCACAAGAACATTTGTTGTCAGAGATTCCGATCTTGTGTACGCGGCATTACACTGGCCCAAGCTGGATCAATGTACCTATGCAGTGGCGGCTGGTGCTCAAAAATTTGTTGAGGGGGGGGGGGATGGCGCAAACAAACTGAAAAATTAAAAGTAATGCAGGGCTGTAAAAAGCCATTTATCAGGTGAATATGTATCATTACTGCTAGCTAAAAACATCTGCATATGATGTGCACATCATATGCCGCCTCACTGTGCCCATAAAATGCAGCCTCACTGTGCCAATCAATTTCAGCCTCACTGTGCCCATCAATTGCAGCCTCACTGTGCCCATCATATGCAGCTTCACTGTGCCCGTCACAGTAGGCCAATCACATTCACATTTCAAATAAAAGAAAATAAAACCACATAAGGTGTCCTCATCAGAGCCCCCTTTTACATAAGATGTCCCAATCAAAGTCCCCCTTTACAGCAGGTGTCCCAATCAGAGTCCCCCTTTATAACAGGTGTCCCCATCAGCATCCTCCTATACATTAGGTGTCCTCATCAGAGTCCCACTTTACATCAGGTGTCTCAATCAGAGTCCCCCTTTACAGCGGGTGCCCCCCATTACATGAGGTGTCCCCATCAGGGTCCCCCTTTACTACAGGTGTCCCCATCAGCATCCCCCTATACATCAGGTGTCCCCATCAGCATCCCCCTATAAATCAGGTGTCCTCATCAGAGTCCCCCTTTACATCAGTTGTCCCCATCAGAGTCCTCCTTTACATCAGATGAACCCATCAGAGTCCCCTTTACATCAGATGTCCCCATCAGAGTCCTCTTTTACATCAGGTGTCCCCATGAGACTCCTCCTTTACATCAGATGTCACCATCAGAGTCCCCCTTCACATTAGATGTCACCATCAGAGTCCCCCTTCATATCAGGTGTCCCCCCCCCCTTGTACTCACAGCTCTCACAGCAAGTCGCCTTCCATCCACCTTCGGACCGGCCGGGATGAGTCAGAGAAACTGGAAGTGGCGGCGCGGGACCCGCCAATCACTAACCACACCAGGGAACAAAGCTATCGTGGGAGTGTTCTGGGCACAGAGCTCAGTGCCTGAGGACTTTCTAAAGGAAGCCAATAGAGCTTTTTGTTTGCAATCACATGATTACAAACACGTCATGCTTCCCATAGCACCTGTGTGTCCGGCGCCCTGCACACTCTTAATGGGGCGTTATTTTTTATTTTATTTTTTTACAGTGATTGTAGCACGTCATGCTCCCAATACACCTGTGTGTCTGATGTCCCGCACACAATTAAAAGGTCATTAACTTTTTTTTTTTAATAATGATTAGCTTTGGGGGGACGGCACCCCCTATGGGTGGGCTGCCACTGTGTCTATGTAAAAATTACCTGGAATTCAGGTTTAAGGGGAGGTTGAAGGTGTCATATAGAAATATTTTTTTTGGTTTTCTCAACAAATCCTAAATAATGTTTACAAGGAAAAATGGAAGAAGTGAAGACCTTGAAATGATCCCTATTGCCTTGAACCTCCTTGCTGAGCAGAGTGTTCAGACAGTTAAAGAACCAAAACAGGTCTGCTACAGTTTGGATGCTGAAAGTACCATCCTGCCAGCACTGGCAGTCATCCCTACTTCTGAAATGACCCCTTCCAAATCCACCGTTTCAGTTTGCTTCTTTTTTTTTTTTTTTCTTCCTATTTGCAGCGAATGGGTGTTAACTGTCTGGTAATAGATCAAAGAACTGTCTCATTTTCTTGCTAAACTTAGTTCTGCAAAAACCCAGGGGATAACATTTCCATAGATATTTACAAAAAACTTTTGGCTGGCAGAAGTGGAAAGCTGAGGAATATTACAGCTTTGGAAGCAAGGTGGTCTGTTTGTAGCAGTCCACTGTCTCGTCCTTTGCAATGTTATTTTTATATGTGGGATGTCTCTACCATCAAAAAGACATGACACAGCTTAAAACAAAGTAAAACTTGAGTTTACAGGAATGATAGCAACAACTTCTGCCCTTTTGTTGGCCCTGGATGCTTGGAAAACAGCTGATCATTTCTTGCTAATTGTAAAAAAAATGGCTTACCTTATGCAGAAGTACATATGTTGTAATGTACTTAAAGGAAAAGATTGTCTTTGCTGAATATACAAATAGCTTACTCCTAAATTCTATAATACATTTTACATCTTTCTTTTTAATTGTCATCATCATTATTATTTTTTAATAAAATAAATACAAAATGTCACTATCTTGCAAGTTTCTACTGCATGCTTATGTGTGCTTATCGGTAATTAAGATAAAAAAACCTTCTGCCTTTACAACTTCTTTAAGCTTCTCTGCACTCTCAAGTAAATCAACCCCATGCATATTTTGCAAATGTTTGCGGTACAAAAAAAAAAAAAAGTTTTAAAAATAACCAATCACACTTCAATGAATGAATATGTTTTACTTGGAGTTTTTTTTTTTTTTTTTAATCAGCATGATATGATTTAGAACAATGGAAAAAATAACTTCAGTAAAACAAAGCAAAGAAATTCCAACTAAACTTGTGCCCATCAAAGTCCCCTTATATCGGAATCACCCTTACATCACAGTCCCTCTTACATCACAGGGCCAGATGAAAACTTGAAGCAGGCCAAATTCAACCCATGGTCCATAGTTTGGAGACCCCTGACTTAGGCTGGCCATACATCAAGCATATTTCTTTCAATTCGCTCAATTCCCCCCTTGAACACAGACAGTGTTGATGTGACAATCCTTCCTGCCGGGCCATTGTCTTTTCCTGGCGAGGGGCAGGGGAAGCCATCTCCGCCGGTAGTAGACAGTGATTAATGCTAGCAGCTATAGCAGCCGCTAGCGATAGTTGCAGGTTAAACCGGGCATGCTGGTTGTACCCAAGTTGATCGATCAATCAACTCGGTATATTCAGCCTGCCCATACACGGTTTGAATCTCAGCCGGTTCAACAGGAACTGCCTTAACAAATTGGTGAACTGGCCCGAAGAACGACTTAGCAGTTTATCCAAGCTTTTGCAGAATTTGAAGCAACCCCAAAGTCTCTGGTCACATGGTGGAATCCAATGGAGGTGGGTAGCAGAAGCCTGCAGTGAAGGATACACAGCACACAACGTTACTGGGCTTTTAAAATTCTTACAAGGGGAAGCTGCTTGGAGCTCAGTTACCTTTCAAGTAATACACCAAGTATACTCTGGGCCGGGAAAAGGGGTGGGCAGGAGGGGCGGCTGCCCTGGGCACTGTGGTTTCATCTGAGGTGTGTGTGTGTGTGTGTGTGTGGGGGGTGCTGAAATAAGATTGAGGGGAAGGGAGGGACAATTTGGGGGTGGGGGCAGCAGGGGGTAAGAATTGCTAGGAGTGGTGATTAAGGGGGGATTTGTGTTGGGAAGAGGATGGGGGAGAGGATTTGTGCTAGGAGGGGACATTTGGAGGATCTGTGCTAGAAGGGGTGACTTTTTTGGGGGGAGGGGCATTTGTGTTGGGGGATTTGGGAAATGGGGGGCAAAGATTTGTGCTGGGAGGGGAGATTTCACCAGGGGGTGGGAGGTAGGCAGAATTGTAGTGGGGGAATTTTTGCTTAGGGGGTAAGCATGCAGATTACTGCTCAATTTTCTAGGGGGGCTTTTTGCTGACACATAATGCTCATACATGGGTGGGGGGGGGCACAGTTTGGCATGTTCGCCCTGGGCTCTAGATGACCTTGTCCTGGCACTGAGTATACTCCAAGAGCTACATCCACCAAAAGCCCTTTCCCTACATATACTGGGTGGGATTGCAACCAGGCAGAGCTGATGACACTGCTTGGGATTTCAGTGCAGAAGAAGCACTGTGTTATCAGACAGGAAGTTGGGTGCACACTGGATTTCTGACAGATCACCAGGTATTTTTTTGTACTTGCAGCAGTTTGAAAAGGATTAAACATGAGGGAATGTGCATGAGTTGCAGGAATGACACCAAAACAACATTGTCCATTGTGGCTACATGTAAGGACATCCATCAAAGAGGCGTGAAAGGAACTCCAGGAAAAAGCATACACTCATGTATGTTATTATATAAAAGACATTTCCAGCTAAATCATATTATGGTAATCAAAAATCTATTGTTTTTGGCATATATTCAGTTCGCTTTCTTTTGCAGCTAGTCATACATGATCTCTGCCATACTTACTGTGGATAATAACTCCTCCAGTGTGAGATTAATGGAGATTGTGTTCATTACTGTCTCTTTATTAGCAATGAATGACCTTTACAAGTGCGCTAAGAGCACTTCACCCACAGACATTCTTACATCTTACATACAAAAGAAACCGGCTTAGTATATATTATACTCATTTGCAATGAATACTGTGAAAATGCCATTTACTTTGTGACCGTTGAGTCTGGCAAAATCGTGTGCTTGTAGTACTGTTGTGTAGTGCTCACCCCACGAAGGATCTGCTAGATGCATTGGGTCCCCCGTTCTTGTGCACACAACTGGGTTGGGAATATTTATTGCAGATGCATATGAAGTACCCTGGATGTGAAATGAAAGCAATGATACAGTAAACATTTAAAGGGGTTGTAAACCCTCGTGTTTTTTCACCTTAATGCACCCTAATTATTAGGGTGAAAAACACCTGGCAGTGACCGGCCCCCCCAGCCCCCCCCTGTTGTACTTACCTGAGCCCTGGAATTTCCCACGCTGGAGACGCGCTCTTCCTCTGCCGGGGGTTCACGGCTCTTGATTGGATAGATTGATAGCAGCGCAGCCATTGGCTCCCACTGCTGTCAATCAAATCAATTTTTTTTTCATTGCATTTTAGTGTAGGTCTTTTTGACCCTGATCTCACATTTAAGAGGTCCTGTCATGCTTTTTTTTCTATTACAAAGGGATGTTTACATTCCTTGTAATAGGAATAAAAGTGACACAATTTTTTATTTTTTTTTAATAAGAACAGTGTAAAAATAAAAAATAAAAGGTAAAATAAATAAATACCCTTTCTAAAGTGCGCATGCGCCGTAGACATAGACGCATGGCTTTATTGTAAATATCTCCTAAACCATGGAGGTTTAGCACCTTCAGGTAAGCCTTAATATAGGTTGTACAACCACTTTAAAGGCAATTTTTTAAATTTTTATTTTATAAAAAACATGCCATTAGGGATGAGCCGAACACCCCCCGGTTCGGTTCGCACCAGAACCCGCGAACGGACCGAAAGTTCGCACGAACGTTAGAACCCCATTGACGTCTATGGGACTCGAACGTTCGAAATCAAAAGTGCTCATTTTAAAGGCTAATTTGCATGGTATTGTCCTAAAAAGGGTTTGGGGACCCGGGTCCTACCCCAGGGGACATGTATCAATGCAAAAAAAACTTTTAAAAACGGCCGTTTTTTCGGGAGCAGTGATTTTAATGATGCTTAAAGTAAAAAAAAAAAAGTGAAATATTCCTTTAAATATCGTACCTGGGGGGTGTCTATAGTATGCCTGTAAAGTGACGCGTGTTTCCCATGTTTAGAACAGTCCCTGCACCAAATGTCATTTTTAAAGGAAAAAATCTCATTTAAAACTGCTTGCGGGTTTAATGTCATGTCGGGTCATGGCAATATGGATGAAAATCAGTGAGACAAACGGCATGGGTACCCCCCAGTCCATTACCAGTCCCTTTGGGTCTTGTATGGATATTAAGGGGAACCCCGCACCCAAATTAAAATAAGGAAAGGTGTGGGGCCACCAGGCCCTATATACTCTGAACAGCAGTATACAGGCGGTGCAAACAAGACAGGGACTGTAGGTTTGTTGTTAAGTAGAATCTGTTTGTAATTTTGAACATTTTTAACGTGTTTAGCTCCAGCCAAAAAATCTTTTCTAAGCTTTTTGGAAAACATAGGGAAGGGTTATCACCCCTGTGACATTTGTTTTGCTGTCTTTCCTCCTCTTCAGAAGATTTCACCTCACTTTTTTGTCCCAATGAAAAATGTTTTTTGAAAATTTGGGTTTTTTTGTGGAACAAGGATTGGAAAGCATCAGTGGAAAGGAGAACTTGTTTTCCCATATTAACTCTTACAGGAGAGAATTTCCCTTCCTAGGGGTAGATTTCATCTCACTTCCTGTTGTCTCCTTCCGTTTGCAAGTAGGAGTCGTTTGTAAGTTAGATGTTTGAAAGTAGGGTCCTGCCCTATATACTCAGCAGAAATTTGGGCCTTAGGTGTTGCTGTGGCCACAACACTGTAAGCCCTCACAGGGCCCTGCTGTGAAATATTAGATCAAGAATTGTAATTACATGCCCCTGTTGAACAGGAGCTGAAAAATTAGGCCTTAGGCACTGGTGCTGGTGCCACAACACTGCAACCCCTCACAGACACTCTAGTTGGAACGCAGGAACGAGCCCTGCTGCAAATTATTGCTTCAAAAATTGTAATTACACGCCCCTGTTAGACAGGGGCAGAAAAATTGGGCCTTAGGCACTGGTGCTGGTGCCACAACACTGCAACCCCTCACAGACACTCTAGTTGGAACGCAGGAACGAGCCCTGCTGCAAATTATTGCTTCAAAAATTGTAATTACACGCCCCTGTTAGACAGGGGCAGAAAAATTGGGCCTTAGGCACTGGTGCTGGTGCCACAACACTGCAACCCCTCACAGACACTCTAGTTGGAACGCAGGAACGAGCCCTGCTGCAAAGTATTGCATCAAAAATTGTAATTACACGCCCCTGTTAGACAGGGGCAGAAAAATTGGGCCTTAGGCACTGGTGCTGGTGCCACAACACTGCAACAAGCTATCAGCGTGATGATTGAGGAGGAAGAGGATAATTACTCAGGGATAGTCACTCAGCATCAGCATAGGCAGTCTTTGAAGGGATCTGAGATTTCAAAAAAAATTATTCGGTTACATCAGCATCAGGTGCTTGGTAGCTGGTGGTGATCCAAGACTCATTCATTTTTATGAAGGTCAGCCGATCGACCGAGTCGGTGGACAGACGCACCCTGTGATCGGTTACCACGCCTCCAGCAGCACTGAATGTGCGTTCCGAAAGAACGCTGGATGCAGGACAGGCCAGTAGCTCAATTGCATACTGTGCAAGCTCTGGCCAGTGATCCATCCTCAAGACCCAGTAACCCAGAGGATTTTCGGTGGGAAAGGTGTCCAAGTCTGATCTTGCCCCTAGGTATTCCTGCACCATGTAAAACAGACGCTGGCGATGGTTGCTGGAACCGATCATACCTTGGGGCTGCGGACCAAAAAATTGTCTGAACGCATCGGTCAGACGGCCACCTTCTCCACCGCTCCTTCTTTGACTGACCGAAGCCTCAGCAACACGTTGTCCAGAAACAGGAGTTTGTAACCTCCCAGTCTCTGGGAACGCGTTGCACAGACCTTTCTGCAAGGCCTCCCGAAGATGTTTCATCCTCTGCTCCCTCTGCGATGGCAAGATAAGGTCCGCAACCTTACCCTTGTAACGTGGATCAAGGAGGGTTGCCAGCCAGTATTGGTCCTTCTCCTTGATACCACGAATACGAGGATCCTTACGCAGGCTTTGCAGGATCAGGGAGGCCATGCAGCGTAGGTTTGCTGAGGCATTCGGTCCGGAGTCCTCTGGGTCACTAAGAACGACATGGTCCGCAGCCACCTCCTCCCAGCCACGTACAAGTCCATGTGTTTCTTGGGACTGATCCCTTAAAGACTGCTGCTGATGCTGAGTGCCAGGCTCCACCTCCATACTGACACAATCTTCCTCCTCCTCCTCTTCCTCCTCGTCCTCTTCCTGTGTGATCGGCGGGCACGCAGGAACACTGTCTGGATAAAGGGGGCCTTGAGAGCTAAGGAAGTCCTCCTCTTCCTGCCTCTGTTCTGCCTCAAGTGCCCTGTCCATTATTCCACGCAGCGTGTGCTCCAACAGGTGGACAAGGGGGACAGTGTCACTGATGCATGCACTGTCACTGCTCACCATCCTCGTGGCCTCCTCGAATGGTGACAGGACAGTGCATGCATCCCTGATCATGGCCCACTGGCGTGGGGAAAAAAAACCAAGCTCCCCTGACCCTGTCCTGGTGCCATAGTCGCACAGGTACTCATTTATGGCCCTCTGCTGCGTGTGCAGCCGCTGCAGCATGGCCAACGTTGAGTTCCACCTGGTGGGCATGTCACAGATTAGGCGGTTCTTGGGCAGGTTAAACTCCTTTTGGAGGTCCGTCAGCCGAGCACTGGCATTATATGACCGGCGGAAATGCACACAGACTTTCCTGGCCTGCCTCAGGACATCCTGTAAGCCCGGGTACCTGCCCAAGAACCGCTGCACCACCAAGTTAAGGACGTGAGCCAAACAGGGCACATGGGTCATTTGTCCCTGTCGGAGGGCAGAGAGGAGGTTGGTGCCATTGTCGCAAACCACCATTCCTGCCTTAAGTTGGCGTGGCGTCAACCACCTCTGAACCTGCCCCTGCAGAGCTGACAGAACCTCTGCCCCAGTGTGGCTCCTGTCCCCCAAGCACACCAGCTCAAGCACCGCATGGCATCTTTTGGCCTGCGTACTTGCGTAGCCCCTTGAACGCCTACGGAGCACCGCTGGTTCCGAGGAAGAGGCCATGGAGGAAGAAGAAGAGGAGGGGGTGGAGGAGAGAGGTGTGTCACAATCAGCATTTTGGAGGCGTGGTGGCGGAACAACCTCCAACACTACTGCACCTTGTCCTGCATCCTTCCCAGCTGCCAGCAGAGTCACCCAATGCGCCGTGAAACTTAGGTAACGTCCCTGTCCATGCCTGCTGGACCATGAGTCAGCGGTAATATGCACCTTACCGCTGACCGCCCTGTCCAGCGAGGCATGGACATTGCCTTCCACATGCCGGTAGAGAGCCGGAATCGCCTTCCGTGAGAAAAAGTGGCGTTTGGGTACCTGCCACTGAGGAACCGCACATTCCACAAACTCACGGAAGGGGGCAGAGTCTACCAACTGAAAAGGCAGCAGTTGAAGTGCTAGCAATTTTGCCAAGCTAGCATTCAACCGCTGGGCATGTGGATGGCTGGGAGCAAACTTCTTTCGGCGGTGCAGCAGCTGGGGCAGGGAAATTTGCCTGGTACAATCTGACGTCGGTGTACCAAAAGCAGATTGCCCACAAGTACTTGGCTGTGACACACCTAATTCTACACCTTCATTCCTCTCACTGCAGGTCTCAGAGAGGACTGAAGGTCTAGTGGGGTTGGAAATCTCAGCTGATGAGGAGCAAGGAGAGATCCTCTTTGTTCTTTGGTGTGGGTCTTTTAGATACGCTTGCCAACGAACTGCATGGCAGGTCAACATATGTCTGGTCAAGCATGTGGTACCCAAGCGGGAGATATTTTGGCCACGCGAGATACGCTTGAGACATATGTTGCAAATAGCAGCGGTGCGATCTGATGCACTCGTCTCAAAAAAGGCCCACACCAAAGAACTTTTTGAATAACGCGCAGAGACTGCAGCGCCCTGCACATGTGGAGCTTTGGGGTGTGATGCAGTCAATGTGCTGCCCTTAGGCTGGCCCCTGGAGGGCATCCTGCCTCGTTGGTGATGTGCTGCCGCCTCCTCCTCCTCCTCCTCCTCCTCCTCCTCCTCCTCCTCCTCCTCTCTCCTATCAGGCACCCACGTTGAGTCAGTGACCTCATCATCCCCTCCCTCCTCATCACTGGAGCAAACCTGGCAGTATGCTGCAGCAGGGGGAGCATGACTGCCAGATTGCTGTCCTTCTTGGGCACCCCCTCTGTCCGCGCTCATGTTACTGCCTTCATCGAGCTCAGTATCGTCATCAGAGCCTTCCAAACGCTGGGCATCCTCCTGGAGCATGTACCCAACACTGTGGTCAAACAGTTCGAGGGAATCCTCATGAGGACATGGTGGAGCTAGGGAAGGAGTCACTGATGACATTGAGCTGAGGGAAGAGGCCGCTGCTTTGCCAGACAAAGCACCCTGGGCATGGGTGAGAGAGGATGAGGAGGATGAGGACGGCTTGGTCATCCACTCGACCAAGTCTTCCGCATGTTGCGGCTCAACATGGCCAGCTGCCGAAAAAAAGGCCAAGCGTGTCCCATGGCCACGTGCTGATGAGGATGCACCGTCTCCACGACCAGCACTAGACACAGAGCCTGCTTGCCCTCTCTTATTGGCTTGTGACTGTCTGCCTCTCCTTCTTGGCCTTCCAGACATACTAATGGCCTGTAGCTGCACTAAGCTGGGATAGAACACCTGTAATTTTCTTCAAGTAGCTTTATATACTGTAACCAGACAAGCCTGCCTGTCAGTAGGAAGATAAGAGGAACGGATCTAGCTGAACACTGTGAGCAGGACGCACTGTACTAAATGTAAATAGTCTAGCTGCCTGACCGTGGTACTAATAGGATCAAATAGAACACCTGTAATTTTCTTCAGGTAGCTTTATATACTGTAACCAGACAAGCCTGCCTGTCATTAGGAAGATAACAGGAACGGATCTAGCTGTACACTGTGAGCAGGACGCACTGTACTAAATGTAAATAGTCTAGCTGCCTGACCGTGGTACTAATAGGATCAAATAGAACACCTGTAATTTTCTTCAGGTAGCTTTATATACTGTAACCAGACAAGCCTGCCTGTCAGTAGGAAGATAACAGGAACGGATCTAGCTGTACACTGTGAGCAGGACGCACTGTACTAAATGTAAATAGTCTAGCTGCCTGACCGTGGTACTAATAGGATCAAATAGAACACCTGTAATTTTCTTCAGGTAGCTTTATATACTGTAACCAGACAAGCCTGCCTGTCAGTAGGAAGATAACAGGAACGGATCTAGCTGTACACTGTGAGCAGGACGCACTGTACTAAATGTAAATAGTCTAGCTGCCTGACCGTGGTACTAATAGGATCAAATAGAACACCTGTAATTTTCTTCAGGTAGCTTTATATACTGTAACCAGACAAGCCTGCCTGTCAGTAGGAAGATAACAGGAACGGATCTAGCTGAACACTGTGAGCAGGACGCACTGTACTAAATGTAAATAGTCTAGCTGCCTGACCGTGGTACTAATAGGATCAAATAGAACACCTGTAATTTTCTTCAGGTAGCTTTATATACTGTAACCAGACAAGCCTGCCGGTCAGTAGGAATTTAACAGGAACGGATCTAGCTGAACACTGTGAGCAGGACGCACTGCATTAAATGTAAATAGTCTAGATAGAAGATAACAGGAACAGATCTAGCTAAACTGAATACAGTGTATATATATATATGCAACACCTGGGATGCATATATATACACAATACACTGTAAGTGCAGCTAACTGACTGACTGTTCTGCCTAATCTATCTAACTCAAATCAAATGACACTGTCTCTCTCTCTCTCTATCTCTCAGCACACCGGAACACACACTACACAGGGCCGCCGTGCAGGCGGCCTTATATAGTGTGGGGTGTGTACTAAATCCCCTGAGCCATAATTGGCCAAAGCCACCCTGGCTTTGGCCAATTACAGCTCTCTCTACTGACAGCGCTGTGATTGGCCAAGCATGCGGGTCATAGTGCATGCTTGGCCAATCATCAGCCAGCAATGCACTGCGATGCCGCAGTGAATTATGGGCCGTGACGCGCCACACGAATTTAGCGCGAACGGCCCATAACGTTCGCAATTCGGCGAACGATCGAACAGCCGATGTTCGAGTCGAACATGGGTTCGACTCGAACACGAAGCTCATCCCTACATGCCATACTCACTTGCTCTGTGCAGCAATTTTGCAAAGAGCAGCCCCAATCCTCCTCCCTTCTGGGGTCCCCAGCCGGTGCTCCTGGCCGCTCCTTCTTGCTGAGTGTCTCCATAGAATTCAGCGGAATTGCACCAAGGATGAAGATTACCACATAAAGGGTAAACTTCTTTCCAACAAATTTCAGGACAAAGGATACCCACCACATCTGGTACAAAAGGCCTTCCTCCAACAGGCAAAGAAACCTCCACCCAAACCCAAAACTTCAGATAATCCACAACCAACACGTTTCACTACCCAGTTTCATGATTGTCACAAGAAGATGGAGAACATCTTAG
Source organism: Aquarana catesbeiana (assembly GCF_042186555.1). Lineage (NCBI taxonomy): Eukaryota > Metazoa > Chordata > Amphibia > Anura > Ranidae > Aquarana > Aquarana catesbeiana. The sequence goes on along the minus strand of NC_133324.1, from coordinate 357,795,434 downwards.
CCAAACATTGGTGCATCTTGCTTGGAGACCCCTTTCTAGGTTCTTCCCTCACCCAACTACCCAAGGTTTCATATCGTAGAGCAAAAATATTAAAAGTAAGATAGCACCCAGTAAAATCTGTAAAGTCCCACCCACTCCAGCCTCACCCATCACCCAAATTCCATTAGTGGGAATGTACCAATGCCGGAAAAAATTATGCCTAACGTGCAAATTTGTTGACCATGGACAAAAAACTTCACTGTTAAAGACAAAATATACACCATAAAAGACTTTTATAATTGCTCCAGTGAATACGTGGTGTACTGCCTGACCTGCCCATGTGGTCTCTTTTATGTGGGCAGGACCATACGCCCCCTACGCCAACGTTTTGGCGAACACAGGCGTTTCATAGAAAAGGGCTGGGACAAACACAGTGTCCCTCTTCATTTTTTGAAGGAACACCAAAAATCTACCATGGGCCTCAGAGTCTGGGTCATCGAGGCCATGCCCAGAGGTCTTCCTGCTGCGGAACGTTTTAAACGCCTGTGTCAGCAGGAGGCCTACTGGATATATTCATTGGGTACTCTCTCGCCAGGGGAACTCAATGAAGAATTAGAAACACATTCTTTGTTGTAGTATACTTTTCTCCCTCCCCCCCTTCCCCTTTCCAATCATACATTCGTTCTTCACTTTCTTAGTATATATATATACACCTTGCCCATCACTATACAAACCATGTAGAAGTTTTTCACAACATAAAAATACCCCCATGGTCCTTTGCTGTCGTATCATCCAGTCACCTGAGGGACCGCTGTGCCCTCATGGACCCAGATAGCAACTCCACCGTTCTATATAACAACTCCCCCCCCCCTCTTCCCCCCCCTTCCCTCATGTCCCCCCTGAGCTCATCCTCATAATGTGTATCCCAGTGCTTTTAATCTCATTTTTTAATTTTTATTTTAATTTTATATTTACTTTTATTTTTATACTTATTTTTATTTTTATTTCTATTTTTCATTGTTTTTATTTTTCATTTTATTTTTTAGTTTATTTTTATTTCATTTTTAATTTTCCACATTTTTTTCATCTTTTAAATAAATGTTTTAACTCTAATTCCACTTACTATTATTATCCTTATATTTATTAAACTTACCCCCAATTCATCATATTTTTAATTCTTCATACTTTACTTTCAACTTTTTTGTGCTTTTTGGAAGAATGTGGGTCCGCTGGCTGTTGTGGTTCCACAGCCACAGACCTCCAGCCCATACACTTTAACCTAATTGCCTAATTGCCTCCACTATATATTCAAGCCGCTCTCCTCCAGGGAGCAAAAAGGCCAGTAGAAGGAGCTGTGAGCCCCGAGCGTGTAGCCTGTACTGTCCCTGTATCATCCCCAACACCAGCCTGGATGTTTGCCATGCATCAGTGATGTCATTTCCGCTTCCGCGCTCCAGAGTGGTCAGCGTGGAGCTTTCCATGCACTGGATGCAGCGGTTCAGCCTGTTTACAGACTCCACACCCAGACGCCTGAAGGAATGAAATCCAAGCCGGAAACAAGATAATAGCACATCCCAGGACACTTCCCATCTCAAAGAAACACCTCCACCCTGCGAACCAGTAAGTGTAATTGTTACACTAACTTTCATTTTTGCATAAACAAGCTACCACAGTTGGCGCCTCCACACCCCTCCTTTTTGCCCCCAGAGCAAGCAGCTTGCAATGGTGGCAGCCAAGCAGGCATGCTCTAAAGCAGGCATGTCCAAAGTCCGGCCCGCGGGCCAATCGCGGCCCGCGGTCCGGTTTCGGACGGCCCGCCTGGTAATTTTGACATATATATCTTTTGTGGCCCCCAACGAATCCCCGAGCGCCGGGGGCCATAAAAGATAGATATGCTGGCTGCCTTGGAGGGGGCGGGACAAGCGCCGTACAGGATACAGGAGAATTTCCTGTTTACACGGCGTCCTGTGTAAAAGGAAGTCCCGTCTCCTGCGCTGCCATTGGACAATTGTTTTGTCCATCATAGGAGGCGGGACTTTCAATTAAAGAGGCCGCCGTGTAAACAGGAATTTCTCCTGTATATCTGTTGGCGCTCGTCCCGCCCCCTCCCTGTCTCCTCCAAGGCTGCAGATGGACATGAATCAGGCTGCACTGACAGCAATGGTGAGTCTGCATTCATGTCAATGTGGTGGGGGCTGCCGTATTTATGTCAATGTGGTGGGGGCTGCATTCATGTCAATGTGGGGGCTGCATTCATGTGAATGTGGTGGGGGCTGCATTCATGTGAATGTGGTGGGGGCTGCATTCATGTCAATACGGTGGGGGCTGCATTCATGTCAATGTGGTGGGGGCTGCATTCATGTCAATACGGTGGGGGCTGCATTCATGTCAATACGGTGGGGGCTGCATTCATGTCAATACGGTGGGGGCTGCATTCATGTCAATACGGTGGGGGCTGCATTCATGTGAATGTGGTGGGGGCTGCATTCATGTGAATGTGGTGGGGGCTGCATTCATGTCAATACGGTGGGGGCTGCATTCATGTCAATACGGTGGGGGCTGCATTCATGTTAATGTGGTGGGGGCTGCATTCATGTTAATGTGGTGGGGGCTGCATTCATGTCAATACGGTGGGGGCTGCATTCATGTCAATACAGTGGGGGCCACATTCATGGCAATGGAGTGGGGGCCGCAGATGGGCACTGATTAGGCTGCATTGATGGGCACTGATCCTTATTTTGCTTCACAGTTCTTTATTTAAAATTTAAGATTTTTTTTCCTGAAACTTCATTTTTAAAGTGAAGGTGCGTGTTATAAGCAGATTAAATCCGGTATATCCAAATAACACGCCCAAGCTCATCTATTCACCACACACAGCACAAAGGCAAGAGAATTCTTGTTGGGCCGTGTATTAGTGCTCGGATGGACACACTTAGACCAAATTTTAATGGTTTAAGAATGTCAGGCAAAATGGTCGGCCCTCAAGCATGTTCTATTCATCAAATCTGGCCCTCTTGGAAAAAAGATTGGACACCCCTGCTCTAAAGCCACTGCTATGTGTATCCATTCACATGCAGAGCCACTGCTCAGCCCCGCCCCTTCTCTCTGCTCATTGGCTCCCCCTGCTGTCTCAGCCAATGAGGAGGGAGAGACCCCGGAGAGCAGAGGCTCTCACTGGATCATGATGGGACACAAGTAAATATTGGGGGGGCTGCTGCAAACAGGTTTTTTACCTTCATGCAATGAATGCATGAAGGTAAAAAACCTTGAGCATTTGGAACCACTTTCAAGAAAAAAAAAAAAAGAAGGATTTTTTAGAAGGATTGATGTAAATAAATGTGTGAGCTTAGTGTCACTTTAAAGTGTTAGTTCATCTTTACCAAAAAAAAACTGCCTATGCAAATAAGGGGTGTCTGTATATAAAAACAAACTGTGCAGCTCTGACTAAATTTGAAAAATACCCTTGCTATAGGTGTAGGCCTGTTCTTTAACTCATGAAGCCTGACTGGAATGCTCCCAGAACGTTGCTAGGATGTTGCTAAGTGAGGCCTAGTCATTGCTGCTCACCTCCTCCATCACAGGAATGAGCTTTGAAACACTGAGCTCAGAGGTACTGCATCAGCGGATAGACAGCGCATGTGAGGGGGCTTTATTCAGCAAAAAAAATGAGTAGTAACAACTAGACCTCACTTAGCAACATCCTAGCAAAATCCTGGGAGTATTCCAGTCAGGCATCATGAGGTAGATAAATTGCCTACACCTATAGCAAGGGTATTATTCAATTTCAGTCAGAACTGCACAGTTTATTGTTGTCTACAGACACCCCTTACCTGCATAAGCATTTTTTTTGGAAAGATGAACTAACCCTTTAGGTACAAGAATATGTTTTGGTTGCAGACTCCTGTCTTACTTTGCACAGTAGGATGGGAGACAGAGGGGCAGCAAGCACATGTCTGGCATGCACATGTCCTTATATGGAACATGCTGACAGGAGGAGAGAATAGAGTGACAAGAGATGATGGGGTTGATTTACTAAAGGCAAACAGACCATGCATTTTGCAAAGTGTAGTTGCACTCTGCAAGAGCAGTTGCTCCAGAGCTTAGTAAATGAGCAGAAGCTCCGCTGACCACCATCATCCAATCACGTGCAAGCAAAAATGCTGTTTTTAAATTTTTTCTTGCAGGTGATTGGGTATTCTTTGCAGTAAAGGTTTACCTGATTTACTAAGCTCTGGAGCTACTGCACTTGCAGAGGGCAACTGCACTTTGCAAAGTGTGTTGTCTATTTGCTTTTAGCAAATCAGTCCTGGTAACTTATTAGTGTGTTAGTGCTTCTTTATTGTCCAAATCGCAGACCCCGAGTGGGGAAATGACACCACTGCATTCCTTAATTTTATTGGAGAAAATGTGTCACCTTCCTTGGCCATACTGTCTAACCAAAATTGTCTGGCCACACTTACAAATCCTCTGGCAGTTAGGCCAGCTCACCAATGTGTACTTCAACCATGTTTTCCGCTTGGCTGGAGTTCAGCTTTAATACATCCTGTGCTCTAGTTTTGTGAGTAGCAGACTGTGATAAATACAGTCTTTAGAGAAATTATCACATTTTGCTTTCAGTTAATTCCCACTTCGTGATTTGTGTCCTAACTGCTGAATAAAATACGTTCTGCTAGCTATTAATGATAATTAACGCTAATTAGAAATCTTTTTCGTCGTCACACAGGCAGGCAAAAGCACACGCCATGTAATACCGTAAGGTTTGTGTTCCTGTCCCTGCAGTAATCGAGCCAGTGTTTCCGTGCACTTTATTAAAGTCAAAAATTGTGCCACAGAGGCTGAATGGTAATGAACCGAAGGTTCCTGCGGAACGGTTACAGTGTGGGAACATGTACATGACGAAAGGAGAATCGTAGCTTGTACATCATGTTCTGTTCCCTTCTTGATATCAGACAGTTCTCTGAGAGCTGGAGCTGCCGAGTTATTAACTTTATTCCACATCTGTTGAAAGTTGTCGCCAATTTCACTTATTTTAATGACGTCTTTGAAATCAGCTTTCAAGTAGGGAGAAGAGAAGGTAACTATGGCCCATGCTTTCAGTATTGTAGATGGGGCAGCAGTGGGCTGGCTTCCTCTAGTTCCCAGGATGCACTTGGAGCACCTCACGAAGTGTCACCTCTTACAATACCACTTATGTTTCACAGAATTTCCTAGTCAAAATATTTCAATGTGCTGTAAATGTAGCACTGTCTTGTATGTTACATAATAATTATTCATCATTCCTCCTACTGCCTGTGAATGGACACAGTAGCAGAATTCAGTCGGTTGCATTAACATGAAAATCAACCTTTGCAGTTTTGTTTTCTGCGGTTTGACAAAAATGTCTGCCTAGTGTTTTGTATGAAGAAATATTTTAGGAATTCATATTAGCAGTTGGAAGGAGCATTTTGGGATGGTTTATACACTTTTGCCGAAAATATATTTGTGTCAAGTATGCATCTTATTCAGATACTGAACATGTGTGATAGCTTTTTAAACAGAAATAAGGAAGTGAAGGTAACTTTATTAATCTGAGGTAAAAGTATGTTGCTCACTACTGATATCAATAATAATGGTACCATATGGGATTATAAAAACAGCTCTATTTGCATCACGTAGTTACCCATATAAACCAATCAGAATTCATTTCACTGTAGTCAGACCACTACAAGATGGATTCTGTGCAGTCACTGTGACTGATATCTTTTGTGCTTTGCTCCTGTTTTAAAGGCTAAGTTAATCTTCCAGGGAAAATATTTTGCAGAAAAAAATATGCATTTATTATTTTTCCCTGCAGAAGTCTGCAAAGCATTGCATCTGCAATTAGTGGATCCCTAGTGCAATGTCAGGCTCCTGTAGACATTTGTTCCAGCTTTCTTGCCTGTACCTCTGTACAAGCTTTCAGTTTGAAAACTGGAGGAAGTGTCAGTGGAATACAAGGGCACTTATCATTGAGAACTACAAGCTGTGTGCCATAGTGGAAGATGTGACTTGTAGTTTATTCATTCACAGATTTCTTGTAGATTATAAAATGTGACAGCGGGAGGTGATCCTCCCCACAATGCCCCATGGAACCCCACACAGCCATGCTGTACAGGCTATCAGTTTGAAAGCTGGAGCAAGTGTCTATGAACTACAAGCCATCAGCCTCGGTGGCAGACGGGACGTGTAGTTTATTGATTCACAGATCTCTAGCTGATTTCAAAATGTGACAGCGGGCAGGGGATCCTCCCTGCAGTGCCCCGCGGAGCTCCGCACAACAGAGCTGATTTTAAAATGTTACAGCGGCAGAGGATAGGATCCCCCACTTGCTGTCACAGGAAAAGTGGTGAGGGCGATAAGTGGGGCACGAGCTGGTACATGATACATTTTATACCCTAAATAAGGATGTAACATGTTCCAAAGGCAAACCTGCCTTTTAAAGCTTAAAGCATTATTAAAGGTAGATTTTTTTTTTAAAATAACAAACATGTTTTACTTACCTACTGTAGCACCCTGATGTTTAGGCAGGGTTTCTATTAAATTTATTTGCGAAGTGATAGTTGCCTTGGTCAATTGATAGGAGGTCAATTGATTTCACCCTAATTCTGGAATTGCTGCACTTCTCTCTTCTGTATCTGGTGGCATTAGACAAGACAAGGGCATTGCAAGTACAGATTAGGAATGAATGGGGTGTCTCAGCCAATAATGGGCAGGGATTTTTTGGGTACCTTGGCCTGCTGGGAGAGCCTATTTATTTGGGTGGAGTCAGGTGAACGGTGTTGTGTGCCACCTGGACGGCTGTCTGGGTAGACGTGTGTGTCGTATTGCCGCTTGCTGCTAGGCCAGAAACCTAAGGCCTATCCCGGGGACATCTGGCTGCCAGGCTATCTGAGAGCCTATCCAGAAGTAGTGCAGGGTCGGGACTGCGGGCTTGTAGTCCAACCAGAAGTAACGCTTCCGCCAGCCGGGGAACCTGTCGTGGTCAGAGGTAGAGGGGAAGCTGTCGCCACAAAGGGACCATCCACCTTGCTACTGAAGACCACAGTGAGTGAGCTGAGGCCAGTACCAGAGAAGACTTCTCGCCAACCGGGGACGGTGAAGAAGCGGGAAAGCATCAGCAAGTGCCAAGTCAGGGACCCAGTGGGACAGCAGAAGTGACGCTTGTGGAGGGCCAAGCCAGGGACCTAACGTGTTAGCAGGGGTGAAGCTTGAGGAGTATCTGTGAGTGCCAAGCCAGGGACCCAGCAGTGAAGCCAAGTGTGACGCTTGAGGAAGATACTGAGTGCTACAGTGAAAGAGCTCAGGGGATCCAGCTAGATTGGCTAGTGGATCTGAAGTCTAGTGAGAGAAACTGGGAGCTAGTTGAGTGAAGACCCACAGTGAGTGAGTGTGGGGTAAAGAGAACTGTTCGTATCTGAACACCTTTACCGTTAGTAACAGCTACAAAATTGTTGCCATAGGAGACAGCGGTCCTACCTTTACAGAAGTGCTGTCCGGCTGGAGGCCTTCACCTGCATAGCTGTCTACCTATAGAAGTATCAGAGTCTGCCAATTAACATTGCATCTACCTCAGGCTGTCCTGGCCCTAATCCTCTCTCCCACAGTTCTGTTTAAGAGACAATAAATCTCTTTGCATTTAAAAAGTGTCTGGCCCCCACCTGTTCATCTTGCATTACACCCACCATGCTTTGTAACCCACCCTACACTGAAGGATGTCAGCTGTCCTTAACCCTGGAGGTCACCATTGGGCTTCAGGAGCCCCGGGACTTTGCTACACTACTCTGTGCAGTGATTTTGCAAAAAGCAGCCCCAATCCTCCTCTTATCTGGTCCCCCCGCTGGCGCTCCTGACCCCTCCCTCCTGCCGAATGCCCCCATAGCAAGCAGTTTGCTATGTGGGGAACCCAAGCAGGCTCGTTCCTGAGCCGCTGCTCTGTGTGTCCATTCACACAAAAAGCCACTGCTCAGCCCCACCCCCTCTCTCTCCTCATTGGCTGTGATTGACAGCAGCAGGCACCAATGTAACGTAAGTATTAGGGGGGGGCTGCTGCACACAAAAGTTTTTTTACCTTCATGCATAGAATGCATGAAGGTAAAAAACCTTGAGCCTTTAGAACCACTTTAAGATGTATCTGAGCAGATCTGCTATATTTTTGGCAACACCGAGCCCCTTCAGACTACTGTGATGCAGCAGTGAGCAGTAAAACTCATACTCATAATGAATGGCAACCCGAGAAACCTAGGCAGTTTAACCATTAATTATCTGTGCATTGTGGTGCACTGTGTTGAAAAAATACTGCCCATCCATTAAGAATGAGTTGCGGTGCATCTAAATGAATGAGCTGCCGTAAAGTGGTTCTAAAGTCTAAAATTTGCATTAAGGTTAAAAAACATCCCACTATCTGTCCTACCTCCCACGTCCCTAAACACTTATTTTGCAGCACTGTCTACAACACCAGCACTGCTCACCTAACTTCCTGCTTTCACGGAAAAAACTGAGTGCAGTGGAGCCATAGGATCCTGCTGCTCTCAGTCAAACTCCTCGGAGAAGGACGCGGGGGGCATTACTTACTAGCGCTGTGTGTATCAATGGAAGCTTGGCTCGTGAGTGCACATCCACAGGCCCATTGTTAGCAACTGACTTTCTACAGGGGGCACCCAGAGGAAGAAGAAGACCTGCCTGTTACATTTCAACAGCATCAGGGATCTGTCATGTCATTTAGTGGTGGTATTGTTTCAGTTGCTCAGTGACATATTTTATGTTGTTGTAAACAAAAATCAGCCAGAGGTTTGGGTTGGTGAACATGGTTTTCTGATTAAATTCATGTTCAACTCAAACGCAAAGCTCATCTCTAGCAGTAAACATTGCTTGCTTGTGGCATGTAGTGAAATGTAGCAGACACATACTTCATGATGCAATGGAATTTACTGCTTGTAGATATACGTATACGATACATGTGTAAAATGTGTAAAAAAGCTCTCCAAGGACACATTGGGTTATAACACATGATGATGATAACACAGGAAACCTCTCCCAGATGACGTCTCAGACAGTTTCCCTGCTAAATGGAAATCGGTTTCAACGTCACTATTTACTGATAAATATAGCAATTATACTAAAACTTTATGATAGTTTCATCATAGCAAGTTGTGAATATGCTGTAATCAATGTGAACACAAATGATTCTCCATACCGAACTCTGATTCCCTTTGACAATCTAAATCCATAATAATAAGAGGCATTTTTTAGATATTGCACGTGTCATTTTAGACTTTTGTATAACAGGTGTGCTCTGCTTACTCACTGCTGCCAGACCAACCCCACAGCTCCTAATTACCCATACCTTTACCCAATAACTGAGACCACACCAAGACCAACGATGGGTCCCGAACTCTTCCATATCCGGGGTTTCTTCCTTCTCCCGCAAAGACCAACACCCCACCTCTGCCACGACATCCACTGCTCTGTAGAAGGCAAAATCACGTGGATTAACACAAAAACCACCGTACCTACCACAATCAGGGAGGGAGAGTGGGAAGCTCGCTCCTCCTGCCACACTGAGCTGGGAAGGGACCTACACTCTCCTAAATGAACCTCCGCTCCTCCCCATCTCCCTGTGCCAATCCCCTTCCTCTTTACAAAAAGCCTACTTGCAGTTGCCCACTGTTAGCCATGTCATGCCCGCCCTTCGTTAATTTCTTTCTTTTATTTACTCCGGGCTTCTCTTTCTCTGCTACTTTTTATTTTGTTTCTTCCCTTCACTACCTCCCTTTTCTACTGGAGTCCTCAATCTGGTCCTCCAATGGAGTAAGACTTCCGGATATGGAGGAGCGTGTGACTTGTGTAATGGGACTATGCTTAGACCTGAGTAGTCAATTACCATTCCTGAACACCAGACATCTACCTGGGTAAGGTTTGACAACATGTTACACCAGAGTTTAACCAGGGTGGCAAGCTACAGTGGGGAGGTGGCATTGGAAAGTGGGTTGGTTTATACACCTTGCTGTGGGGTAGACTATCAGCACACACTGTCACTTTGTCTTGAATGGTGACGGAGCACTTAAGTGTGCTTAAACTAGGCCAGCATTCCTCATCTCTGAATACCTTTGTGAGTTGAATTAATTTCCTGTAATGCATAATCCACTATGCCTCCTGATATGTAGCTTCTCCACTACTGCATAGGTATTATGTTTAAAGCAAATCCCGAGCCAAAACTACAAGATAAATTGAACAGACAATTATTAGATAAAAAAAGATTACATTTAAAAAACAAAAAAAACAGCTTTTGCTGCAATATATACATTTAATCTAGAGATTTACCCACAGTGCTTTTTTTTCTGCCACTTGATGTCCTCAATATGATAGGCAGAATCATTCAACTCACTTCCCCTGGGCCTAGGACACCCTGGATACACTCCTAGCCTGTGACTGGACAGTGGAAGGAAAAGCAGCACAGCGATGAGCTCAACTCTGTCACTCTGTGCTTTCCTCCTTTCAGCATGTCAACAAATGAACCGATTGGCTCCTTGTGTTGCGTCTTCTTCTCACACTTTAACCCTGGTCACAAAGACTGCAAGAGGATGATACCAGGTTTAGTTGAACTAGATGGACTTGTGTCTTTTTTCAACCTGACTAACTATGTAACTATGTAAGTTCAAATTCAGGGGCTTCTTGTATTTAAATGTAAATTTGTGCCTGGAGATCAGCTTTTTAAGAATGCTCAGCCCCCACCATCTTCAGAACTTGCAACATTTTACAGTCTAGCCATGTTTCTTATATGTATTTCAGTGTAAATTTATATCATTTTGTATTCATTGATAGCATTAGGAAATTCTGAAGCAGTCTGCATAATCCACAGTACCTACCAGGTGGGACGCTATCCCAGAAGTCTACCAAGTATTGTTTGTACTGCAGTCATGCTCAAAATGGGCAGTTTTGGGTGAAAGCTTCTTAAGATGTTTTTGGGAACAAAAGACGAGCATCCAGCGGAGACACACATAAATACAGAGAGAACATGCACATAGTTTACAACCTAGGAACCGATCCAATCACCCAAGCACTGCATGCCAAGCATAAAAAAAAATGTTTATCATTGTTTTGGTCTATGCACATTCTGAAGTAAAAAAAAACAACATACGTGGCTTATATAAACATGAAGCGACTTTCTTATAAAGTGCAGTAACCATTAGCAATCAGATTTCATCTTTTATTTACTTGGTTATGTTAAAATTTAATTCTGATATTGTGATAAATACATATGCCTGATGGTATGTGCACCTGCTTGTTGTTAATGCCTCGGAGCCTAATAAACGGGGCAATCCGTAGGTGTGGATATGATGTGACACCTTCAGATAATGTCTATTGCTAAGTATTCAGCAGAAGCACCAAAGAATTTCATCTATGTAAGGAATGCCAACGACCTTCCAAATGCATTTTTTTCTGAATGACCGGCAGCCATAAATGGATACTCTTTCCTAAACTGTTCCCCTGGCTGCATATTTCTGATTGTTCTTTATACACAACCCTATTAAATGAGTCAGTGCTACAAAAATGTGATATCATGCTGCCAAAGACTAAACAAATGAACAGACATTGGAACAATGTAGAAAACATGCAACTTTCTGCGTTACTGCTCTATCTATCTATCTATCTATCTATCTATCTATCTATCTATCTATCTATCTATCTATCTATCTATCTATCTATCTATCTATCTATCTATCTATCTATCTACACCCAGTATGTGTATACAATCATATAACGATAAAGCGTTCTGTTGTTGGCTGATTACAGCTAGAAATAGATCTCCACTGACCTGATCTAGTCCTCCAAGAGGCAACACTGTAAAAACTTTAGGGAAGGACTAGAAATGCTATTGTGATTTTTTAGTGTGTGTCCCCAGTGCAGAGATATTGTATAACAAAAAAAAAAGTTGTGGGTAGCTGGGCAATAAAATCCTACTCTGCAGGCAGGGTGACTTTTGAGGAACATTAGAAACACATTTTTTTTTTTTCTTTTGCTATGGGGATGCCTTGCACATGAAGATGCAGATGCAGTAGGATGTACTCCTTTAAAAGTGACATTTTGTGTTTACAAAAAGCACACGTGGATCTGTCATTTAGTGCCACTGAATAACAGGTACCTAGCCAGCTTCATTTTGTAAACAAACTAGGGGATCTGTCATTTAGCAGCAGTATAATACTGCCTCTAAATGACAGATCTCCATCGGCTTCTGTGGAGATTCTGGGTCAGGGATCTTCAAACTATGGCCCTCCAGCTGTTGCAGAACTACAACTTTACAGTTGTAAAACTCTGACATTCACAGATATGACTAGGCATGATGGGAATTGTAGTTCCTGAACAACTGGAGGGCCATAGTTTGAAGACCCATGTTCTGGGTGATATCCTTGACCAAATATGTCACCCATTGACAATGTCCTCAAATGTAAATGTAACATCATTTACGTATGATGTATAGGGGTCCCTGCTCCTTTTCAGGGTAGACAATGCTGCAGAAACTGCAACCAACACCACTGTAACTCAAATTAATTTACTTCTTGCTTAGCATTAGCTCTTGCGTGTTCCCTCCTAGATCACATGGTTGGGTGCTCTGTGGTCCAAAATGTTTTTGTGTAACGTAGAGTTCAGGGCTGACATATAAGCATTTAACATCTTTCAAGTCTGTAGTGTAGGTCCAGGAAGCTTCGAGAGCATGCCAAGTGTATAAATCTGTGCAGTAATCATTTAGAAAAGTTAAAAGAACCAAACTTCGATGATTTACTAAATGATGATAAATGTTATTCCTTTTTTTCCTCGTCCAAATGTCATAAAATGCAGTTTATGGGTTGCTGGGGAAGACATGTGAGTGCTGATGAAACCCATTTGAAATTACAACTCAACCTTTTTTCTATTATTTTTCGCAGCAGGTTACTCATGGAAAATCTGAAAAATGTCAAATGCAAGGCAATACACTGTTATGGCAGAGTGGTATTTCAACCAGCTCTTCAACACAATGAGCACTTCATCCTTCAGTGTTATAAGATTCCAAGTCCATGCTCCATCAGCCTCCTGCAGGATAGGAACAGCTGCTGGGGATTGTGGCAGCTGTGCTTGGTCAAGATAGCTGAAGTCAGCTTACTTAGTGTCACATCATTTCTGCATTTAAAACAAATGGAGGATTTTTTTCAAGAAGCTGCAGGGAGGATTGTTGAGAGTGGAGTCACAAGGGCTTATAACTGGGTCATACCAAGTACTATAATGGTAATGTGATTATGCTTTTTGCTATATTTCTTTAAGAAACAACTCCAGGCAACAAGACAATTCAATCAGTAAACAACTAAGCTTTCCAGGACAAATTGCAAATGTGGTAAGGGAGCCTTTCTCAACCAGGGTCCTGTGGTTACTACTGTTCCTTAAAGGATGAGTTCACTTTTGGGAACATGTAACATGTTCCTGCTTCTGAAACTGCTCCTCAATCCCCCACCTTCCCTTTGACAGCGAGCTGGGGATCTTCTCTCCGCACTCACTGTCACAAATTGAAAACAGGGCTGACGCGTGGGACTCCACCCACTGTTATGGCTTGTGCAAAGATGAGCATATGGGCCCTGTCTGGGCTTAGAGTCCTAGCAGAACCTGTTATCATATCTGCACTAGCACAGGTGACTTTCCTGACTTTCCATGCACATGCAAAGACATAGTATGTTTCGGGCTCCCCTGCTGCCAGTCTTTGCGCATGCTTGGGAGCCCTGCGGCACATATGCTCACATGCAGGGGCATGGCAGACCTAGCCAAAAAACATGGAAGTGCTGTTTTGCAGCACAAATAAAATACTTTGCTGAAAATTTGTAAGAGAGGGAGTGTGGAGGAGGCGGGGAGGGATCACAACATTAAGTTTAGGGTTAAGGTCCACTTATTTTGAAAAGCTTTTAACACTTAAAGTTTGCCTTTTAGTTAATCAATTATTAAATTTCTAAGCAGAAAGTTCTAGGCATTAATAATCCTGAAGCCTCTAGGTACTTGGGAAGCATGGTATTATAATGCACAATACATCTATGTGTATGTGTTTGTGATACTGCAGCTTAATACATCACACCCATGCTCTGACCATATAACCGCACAATACATTTTATACTGGTCAATTTGACATTTCAGTTTAATGTTACAAGGTACGTCCAGGTCATGAAGTGGCTATGCTGGTAAAGGAAACAATAGCATTAAACGTTCAGCCAATTCAGCTTAACCACTTGCCTACTGGGTACTTTTACCGCATTCCTGACAAGGCCAATTTTCAGCTTTCAGCGCTGTCGCACTTTGAATGACAATTGCGTGGTCATGCAACACTGTACCCAAACAAAATTTTATCATTTTTTATTCACACAAATAGAGCTTTCTTTTGGTGGTATTTAATCACCACTGGGTTTTTTTTATTTTTTGTTAAACGAATGAAAAAAGACCGAACATTAAAAAAAAGTTTGTTATAAAACTTTGAAAACAGGTAATTCTTCTCCTTCACTGATGTGCACTGATGAGGCTGCACTGATGGGCACTGATAAGGCGGCACTGATGGGCGTTAATGGGCACTGATAGGCTGCACTGATGAGGCGCCACTGATGGGTACTGATGAGGCAGGACTGGTGGGCACTGATGAGGTTGCACTGATAGGAAGCACTGATGGGCACTGATAGGTGGCACTGATAGGCGGAATCGCTGGTCACTGATAGGCACTGGTAGGCAGCACTGATGGGAACTGATTGGCAGTGCTGGTGGGCATTTGATGGCAGCACTCGTGGTCACATATTGGCATTACTGGTGGTCACTGTTGGGACTGCACTGATAATCAGGACACCGATAATCAGTGTCCTTTTTGAAGAAGTCAGTTATTGGCTCTCTTCTCCTCTCCTCATGCTGTCAGCATGAGGAAAGGAGTGCCGATAACCACCTTCTATTTATATCCGTGATCAGCTGTGATTGGAGACAGCTGATCACATGGTAAAGAGCCGCTGATTGGCTCTTTACCTCAATCTGTGATCAACAGTGTCTTCCGGACACTGTGATCACAGAGCGTGCCGCTTGCGCTCCGCAGTGGGCGCACGGCAGACGCAATCACAGGAGGCTGTCATATGACGGCCTCCCAGAACTAGCCGCCTGTGCTGTAGCCATCATTTGGCCATAGTCTGGTCGGTAAGTGGGTAAAGCAGACCATCACTCTCACAATCAACATTGACTATTTGTAATCCCTGTGCTGCTAGCATTAGTAAACAGATAGGAAAGTATATTATATTTACTTGTTTTAAACTTTTTTTAGTGTACATTTCTTCAGTTACTTTCTGGTTTCCATGTCTAGGCAAATTATGTCATACATCCCAGGAGTCTTCAGGAAAGGAGGAGAGGTGTTTTCAGCTAAACACACCCTCCTGCCTGCATGCCTGAGCTAATAGCAGATGGATTCTAGGAGTTAAATGATATATGAATCATCTGCCCTTACTGAAGCTCTCTATGGGCAGAAATGCTAGGGGGTGTTTTTCAAAGTGATTTCTCAGCAAAATAAAACATGGAGACATGGATGAATGGGTGAGTTTGCTTTGAATATTAAAAATAAATGTTATAGTGTTTAATAGTTAAATAGTTTTTCGTTTGAGCTGTTTAGATGCAGTTTAGTTCTGCTTTAAGAAATCACTCTATAATTTAACTGTAAAACATGTACTTAATAAGATAGGAAACAGTAACTTAAAGTGATTGTAAAGGTTCTTTGTTTTTTAAAAAAACAATAAACATGTTATATTTACCTGCTCTGTGTAAGGGTTTTGCACAAAGCGGCCCCGGTTCTCCTTTTCTGGGGTCCCCTGGCGGCGCTCCTGGCTCCTTTTCATCGAGTGCCCCCCATGGAGAGAGCTGCTTTCCATGGGGACACTCATGTGGGCACGCTCCTGAGTCCTGCTGTTGTGTCCATTGACACAGACAGCAGCACTTGGCCCCGCCCCCGGCTCCCATGGCAGCCTATCAATCTATCCAATGAGAACCTGAGACAGTGGCTGGAGCTGCTGGGCTCCTCCTTGATGCTGGAACGATCGAGTTCGGGTAAGAAAAAGGGGGGCTCTGGGGGGCTGCTGCAGCACAGAAGGTTTTTCACCTTAATGCATAGAATGCATTAAGGTAAAAAAAAACTCAAGACTTTACAACTCCTATTAACAGTCATATCTTATAAGACTTTAATAATCTGAAAATTGAGTGGCTATTAGGGGTTACTGCACATAATCAATGCTCTTTGTGCATCTTCATTCATTTTTTGTACTGGCATATTAAATAGGCCTGTTATTGCTATATATTGGAGGGGCATTTTTTCAGGGTAATATATTAAACTATCCCTTGACAGGCAAACAAGCCATTCGCATACATCTTGATTAAAAACAAAAAAACAACAAAAAAAAAAAAACTCTAAAGCACAATCTGGCAAAAGTCTGCATTTTATATAGAAGACTTTGGTAGCACTGGATTTATACTTATTTATGTTCAATTTGGTTTCAAGATTTGGTCAATCTTGACTTGGTTTCATATAAACGATTTTAAGGAAATGATAGATGCACATTTACTTAATTGTTTTAATTAACATTTCTCTTCTTGGAAATAGGGGAAATATGATTTATTGGGAAACATTATGCCAAGATCACATACAAATGTAATCAAGCAAAAAAATGCACCAAAAAAAATGTTAACAAAGGATACAGCTGTCACTGGCATAGAACCAAGGTACATCACATAAGGTGTCACTCTGTACCAGCCACTCTGATGACTGTACCAACCACCCTGACAGCTGGCCTGCCCTCTACTACAGTAACAGTGGCATGCTGTGCAGATTTTATGAGACCATGACGTTGACATTGACACATAAAGTACACCATTGATCCAGAGCTTTATAATTGCCATACAGCTCATATCATATTTTCATTGCTTTTTTTTTGTATTGATCTCATTGATCCTAGCAAGGAATAGATTACAATCTGCCAACTACTCAATGTTTGGACACCTCTTCAAACTATACCTCTCATTTGCTGTATATGCGTGCTACTCATACATACGTTGAATTTTCCAAAGTGTTATTACTATGGATAGCCCCATTTTCTATTGCTCTGAAGGTGAATACTGTAATTAACAGTACAACATATACAAATAGGAGCAGATACAGGATATTGTGCTTAATCTTATCTTGCAATATAATGTGGCAGTATAATCTTGCAATATAATGGCAGATAAAGGCAGAGAATACATACAGGACATATTAGTTCACGCATATTGGCTCGCACTGTCAAGAAACTAACTGGCTTATTTAATAATGCAAGATCAATGAAAATGCGTCAACTTTAATAGCCCTGTTAGGTCAGTCATAAATGACACCTCAAAAGCATATTCCACCTTTCGTAAAAAATAACAATATACCCACACTGATTAAAAAATTGTGCATTTGTTTTTTGTTTTTTTTTTTGTTTCATTGGATTCTGCAAAGCTCTGAAATGACAACCAGCTCCTGCAGACTTTTCCTCAAGCCGCAGGCCTGTACTGAGGTACAGACCTATTCTTACAAGGCTGGAGGTACTATACATATATAAAAAAAGCTGCGCTGTATGAATATAGTGATCAAAAAATATTATGATATAGAGGTGATAAAGCTGACTAATACATAGATTGTACGCAATCACAAATAAAATGTGCAATGAAAAAAAGATAAAACAAAAGAAGGAAATATTTTTGCAAAAGTTCTCCAAAAAGATCTGCTCCACTCTGATGTGCTTAAAAAGAAGTTCCACTGAGTGTACAGTTCTTAATAATATTCCAGGTGATAATTCCAGGTGATAGTTATTCAACCCTCTATTCAGTAGTGACATGCGACCACAGCACCAAAGAGGATGTGATAAAGTGCGACAGGAAAGTTCCTCCACCAATAAATAATATTACTGCCGCTTAACCAACTTGTTAGATCTCTTGTTTAAGGAGATCGCAAGTGCCTGTGGCTTTTAACCCCAGCCCCGGGTTTTTGTGCTTGGATAGCTAGGTGATCTCGGACTCTCTGCTCAGGGTATCCTCTGTACAAATGCTCTTCACTCATTCCCCATAAAAGGACATAAAGGCGCTAGTTCTTCTTTGGTCCCATACAGGGGTTAGGCTTCTCCAGAGTAAGGGTGCCGGGTAGGTCAGCCAGAGGGGGGTCAGCAGCCTGTGTCTCCGTAGGTCAGAGAGCTCACACTGGCTGCACAGCTTGTGAGACACTCTCTCTCTCACTTCCTTGACACTATACATAAACTACAAATGTGATGATGTCACTATATTTATGTTCCATTGAAATCTATGAGGCCCTCTGCCGCAGTGGAAGATGGGAGATGTAGTCTCTCTGCCTGCACAGCCACACTGAATTGGAGAAATGACAGAGACATTGGGTAGAAGAACTCCCAGATTCAGTAAAGGGGGGCAATTTGTGGGTGGGCGGCTAAGGACTATGACCATGTTTCACGTTATACACTAAATATGGGTGTAATATGAAATAAGGTCAGAAAGGTGGTCTAAAGCTGGGTATATGCTAGTAGAATTTTGAAAGAAAATTAGTACAAACACTCTTCGGAAAATTCATATGAAAATTCTCAGAATATTTAAATGTCATTCGAAAGTAGTTCAAGATTTCATTTGTTTTTAACATTTGATTTTGGAATGAACGGGCTTTACTGAACGAAAACCACATACACTGAAATTCGTACATTCGAGAAAGATTTTTCATCCTGCGCCTTCAAATTTTCTCCCCACTGTGGTCGATAACAAATGTTGATTTGACCCCATAATGATTAGAAAAACAAACAAGCACTCTTACAACTTTCTTACAACAAAAAATGTAGAACAAAATTCTACTAGCTTTAGCCTTCAAAATAAACTTGTGTTTATGTTCCAACTTTTAAACTGACATAGAGGTCTCTATGACAAACTCCCAAGGGCCGGGCGAAATGCGTTAGCAGGGGTGGCCTGGGAGGAGCTAAGGCTGAGGACATTCTTCACTCTTATCATTATTTGGGCTACAGTATGGCGTCTCTACATAACCCATTGTTGTGGACTGTGGCACTTTACTAATGGTTGTTCCTCTTTTTTCACTGCCTTATAATAAAATCTCATGAGTGCAAAGAAAATTCCTTATACTTATGTATGTAAAGGCAATTTTTTTCTTTATAGTTTTTGGATTGATATCGTTAAGACCCCTTTTCAGTTTTTTTTTTCTTCAAAGGAGAAATCTCCCTCTATCCCAATTAGACGATCTCTCCGTATCTCTTTTGACAGCTCTAAAATGTTGCATTTCCAATCACTTTCTGTACCAGACACAATAATCACCAGGACCAGTAGTGAGCGTAAATTTTCTTAGTGGAGACACAATAAAAACATTACAGGGGTTTTAAAACTTTTTCACTCTACCCAAATCTGAAAATGTTTTGGCTTTACATACACTTAAATTATTATTATTTTTTTCATATTAGAGCACATATTTTAATGTTAGTGCAAAGAATTATTTTTTTTGTATTCCTTTTCAGTCTAAATATTCCAACATTTCTGAAATCGGTACTAGATAATTTTGTTGATGCTGATTGCATGCTGATTGGTTTGCCTAGTTCCTGCATAGCTATATGTAATGTTTCCATAGGGGTTTATTTACTAAAGGCAAATCCACTTTGCACTACAAGTGCACTGCAAATGCACTTGAAAGTGCACTGAAAGTGCACTTTCAAGTGCAGTCGCTGTAGATCCGAGGGGGACATGCAAGATAAATAAACAACAGTATTTTAGCTTGCACATGATTGGATGATAAAATCAGCAGAGCTTCCCCTCATTTCAGATCTTCCCCTCAGATCTACAGCGACCCCACTTGCAGTGCACTTGTAGTGCAAAGTGGATTTGCCTCTAGTAAATTAACCCCATTGTCTACTACTAATGCCTAAATAATCAGAATATGTGCAATGGCAGCTAGCACCAAGAAGTGCAAAACTGTACTGCAGAAACTAAAGGGTTGATTTACTAAAGGCAAATAGACTATGTATTTTGCAAAGTGCAGTTGCACTCTGAAAGTGCAGTTACTCCAGAGCTTAGTAAATGAGGTAAAGTTTCACTTTACAAAGAATATCCAATCACATGCAAGGATTTTTTTTTTTAAAAACAGCATTTTTCCTTGCACATG
Organism: Aquarana catesbeiana; assembly: GCF_042186555.1. Lineage (NCBI taxonomy): Eukaryota > Metazoa > Chordata > Amphibia > Anura > Ranidae > Aquarana > Aquarana catesbeiana. The sequence goes on along the minus strand of NC_133324.1, from coordinate 357,775,237 downwards.
ATTGGATGATGGAAGTCAGCAGACCTTCTGCTCATTTACTAAGCTCTGGAGCATCTGCTCTTGCAGAGCGCAACTGCACTTTGCAAAGTGCACAGTCTATTTACCTTTAGTAAATCAACCCCTAAATCAGGGGTATACAACTTCAGCCCTCCAGCTGTTTTGAAACTACAAGTCCCATGAGACATTGCAAGACCCTAACAATCACAGGCATGACTCTTGAAGGCAGAGGCATGATGGGATTTGTAGTTTCACCACAGCTGAAGGGCCAATGTTGCCTACCCCTGCCCTAAATGTCTGAGGCCTCGTAATGTCATAACAGAAGGAGATTACAGCTATTACGCGCTGCTTTTCCATTAAATAAATACTATGCACCCATACCTTGTCTTCATCTCCGATTCCTTAAAAATTATTAAGCACAGTAAAAGAAACAAGCTATGACAGATGCATGGGAGCTGCAAGTGATGGCTTCTTCTGAAAATGCTTGTTGCCAGAAACAAGTATGCAGATAATTCTATGCTCTGACTCTGACTTCCCTGACCTGCAAACTGTCAGTGACTTAAAGTATTAAACATTACAGCCACTCAACTAATATTATAGATGGAGATCAACATTGGTGGCACCTATAATTCTCTCACGGCAGGTATCTTTTAGGGGAATGAGGAGATTAGTACATTTCCAAATATTCTTGTGATTATGTCAAATTACTAGAAAAACATTCCCAAGTCCAAATCTAGGCATAGATATGAAAGAGCGGCAGAAGCTGCGACACATCCTGACCACCTTGAGGCACTTTTGTGTTCTAGGTCATCCCTGCACAGGGTTGGTTGCTTTGGGCGAATGCCAATGCCTATGTAGTGAGAGAGGGTGGTGGACAACTTTGATGTTGCAGACATCTTTCAGGGGAACTCAATAGTGATTGGACAAGGTTTTAAGTTGATCAATATTCTACTTGAGCGTTAGTTAGCTGTGTTTATTGGTGCCCTATAAACATTCGATTTTTGCTGATATGGGAGACTGTCCTTTAATGGCTCCAGCCACCTTAGTCTGGTACAATGTGTGACAAAAGGGTTGGAAATTAATTGTAATTTTAGATTTTCTATGCCTCCTCACTGTCCTGTTTATAAAACACACTCACTAAGCTTCACAGGAAGCACATTTATATAAAAAGGGCCGAAAACGCTTTGTGCTCATTGTAAACAGGCTTTTGAAGGTAGTTTCCATGGTTTATACAGTCTTTGTTAAAGGTTCGCAGACGGCTATCACTTTCAAAGCAATTATCTTTGCAAATTATGTCAATTACTAATATCTTTTTTAGAGTTGCTCTACATGCCTTGATAAATATTGTGGAAGGGAAAAAAACAAAGGATGTCCTCTTCAGCTAGATAATGTTTGGAAATGTGTTCCAAGATGTATGATTTTTTTATTCCTCAAAGTACACTGTTATGACAAAAGACACCATAGCCAGTAGGAGTCTGCTCCTGTTACAGAATCTACCAGTGATTCAGCCAATCGATGTGTTGTAAAGTTGACCCTCTAATCTATACTGCAGTGACTCGGTTTTTAATAACCACAAAAGCTTAAAATGTATTTTTCTGTCAATTTGGTGGACGAAGGCTTTTTAAACATTTAAATCATCTCTACATTACAGTGTAAATGAACTGAGCTGTGTACTTAGCAAGCTTGTTTTATAACTGAATCAATAATACAGTATACTAACTGTAAATTAGTTAAGCTGGTTGGCTCTAGTGGGTTACATCACTAAGTGAGCCTAGTAAAGTGATGTACTAAGGGCAGGAAGGCAGGTGTGCCCTACCCTGATGCATCTATCTACCCAAATGCCAACAGCGTGTAGCAGGGCAGGTATCAGCCAAACCAACAGCGTCTGTCTGGAGGGGCAGAATGCGGCCTGGCCATCTCAAACTCAAATGGGAAGATATCCAAGGAGTTTGTGAGCCCTAAGCTTTTCTTTCTTGTCTGGAACATTTCCTCTGCCACTAATACTGTCCCTGACAGATGGATGACCTGTCCCTACACTACCCACTCGCGAATGCATGCCAAAACCTGGGGGCAGGGACTTATAAAGAGTCTGCTGACCCAAAGATGGCTGCCAATGGTCACCTGGATGCAGTGCAGACAATTGGAACGCTTCCTCCAGGACCAGTAAACCACGGAGAAACCAAATTTTCCTTGACTTTCTCTCCAGGCTGTGATGCTGTTCCAGTCGGGTGCTACCTACAGTGGAGGAAACAGACTGCACCTGCTCCAGTGTTCAACATCTACTGACCAGATAAATCTTTCAGGTGGAGAGATCTCTTGTTCAGCAGAACCTGTACGGTTCTGATTGAAAAAGTTGGTGCTTCTCAGGTAAGAAACCAGTTGACACCATTTATTAGTTTAGCTTCCATGGCCACCACTACAGGGGCACCAATCCAAAGACCACCAATTTAAAGTGGCAACAACACTGAACACTATTGTAATGAGGGACACTACTCTAACCACCAAGTTGCAGAAGGCTCTTCACTGAGTGTAATGGATTTTGTTACCCTTATCACAAATGTAATAGGAGCGCTGCACTGACCATAAATGTAATGGGAGCACTACACTTTTTACAAGTATAACAGGGGACACTACCATAACAAAAAGGTAATGGGGGGGGGGGTGTTGCACTGACCAACAGTACAGTGGGAGGCAATACACTGACCGATGTGACTGGTGGCACTACACAGACCTCTGGTTTGTTGGGGACAATACAATGACTAGTTATGTAACAGGGGTACTACACTGACCACCAATGTAATAGGGAAACACAACACTAATCGCCAATGTAACAGTGGCCTTACACTGATCATCAAAGTAATGGGGGGAACTTCAACCCTAGAGAATGGTCAGGAAGCTTTTCTATCAGGGAAGTATTTTTTGTTTTTATCACAATCAGTTTGTCCACTTTCCCATTTCCCCAATCTTGATGCCCCAAATAATTATTAGACATTTTAAATGGTATGTCATATGTGAATCCTGTATATTACTGAGGATATTGATTGAATATTACTTTTTTTTCTTTAGAGCAACCCTTTACATTTCCCTTTTTGCTGGAACAAGGTTTATGTCCTTAGTTCTCCATTGGTAATAAAAGCTCTCATGGTCTTTCCCCTAACACTCCGTAATTCCACCCAGGCACAAAGTAAGGAAAAGTATGAGATTCTGAGAATTTGCTCCTTTAAAAATAAGTGTGCATTGAAAGCTTCTATGTTTCTATGTCTTACAGTTTTCCATTAATTCCGAACAATACTAGCTGTTTTGGCAAAGTGAATCTATATTTTAAATTTCAAGCTGTATGAAATAAAGTATGAGAAAAAAACAGGACGGAACTGGGGACTATAAATAAAAAGTGTGAGGGTGAAGTCAAGTGCTATTACTGTAAAAGCAGATTGACTGTCTCATTTACAGTATTTAGTCTATATTCTGTGTGGAGTCAGTTTAAACTCAGAAATGCTAAGAAAAATGAAGGAACTAAGAGACAGGATATTATGACATCGTGTACCTTTAACAAGGAAATGCTGCTCCCTGGTCTACTGACGTATATACATGAATGTCTGTCCACTCCCAGATCTATCACTTGTAATTTTGTCCTCTTTCATCCTGCTCCTTGGTATCGACAGTTAAAGTCATAACTTACCCTTCTATAAACTCTGTGGGCTGATGGTGTCGTTAACAGAGTGTGCAAGCTGATGTTACACTTTCACTTATTTTACATGTTTCTTTTTCCTCATTGAATTATATCTTTAGTACATTTACATACATTTCATGTAACATTTAGCTTTTTAACCACATAGTTTGTCTTAAGAATTAATTTAGATTGCAAGAAACACTGGGGGTTATTTACTAAAGGAAAATCCACTTTGCACTGCAAGTGCACGTGGAAGTAAAGTCGCTGTAGATCCGAGGGGGACATGCAAGGAAATTAAAAAAACAGCATTTTACCTTGCACATGATTGGATGATAAAATAAGCAATCTAAAAGCACTCATTTAGATCTACCCCTTATATTTAAAGCGACTGCACTTCCAAGTGCACTTGCAGCGCACAGTGGATTTGCCTTTCGTAAATTACCCCAAATGATCACCAAGTAAAATGATATTATGAGTTTTTTTCCCCTTTTATGTTTATTGGTATTTTCAAATTAAGAAAAGGTTACGGGGTTATCTTTGCAAAGTTACAATGTCTATGTTGCATTAATACAGAGTTGCAATTGAACTAGTATAAGAAAAATATTTATGCCAAACTTCAATTTCATAGTTTGCTCAAAGTGACTGATTCCCATTTTTCCATATAGGGCAGTTGGGATGTAGATGTAGGTAAACTGAGTGTACAGAAAGTGAAATACTCCAGTTGAACAGTACTGATAGAAAGCCTTCATTCGATCAGCCACTGCAGCCAATCAGCTGTAGCACTGATTAGTGCATTCTGACATCAGGGTAGTGCCTGATGCAGGCAGGATCCATCCACCTTACTTGTCTGGATGGAGGAACCCATTTTTTTTTTTCATTCTGCCTGTCAAAGAAAAAATATATATGTGAATACCCAACCTAAAGAAGAGCTCTGGTCATTTCTCAAAAATGTAAAAGTCAGCATCTACAAATACACAAATGTCATCACCCAGGCTGATTCTTCGCCAATCTTTGGATCTCTGGGGCTGCCATATTGCTGGTGGGAAGTCAGCTGTGACTTCATGGTGTTACACAGCCGGCTGCCCACTGTGTATGCATGAAAAGTGCTGTGCTTTCTCAATGGCCCTGCAGTCTCCTGGGACAGTAGGTTGTGGGTGGGGAGGGGGGAGCGGAACTTCTGCAAAGCTTTCCTATGCAAGCAGCGTGAATGTGGGAGTGGGTATCTGTCAGAAATAGGTGCCCACTCCCTGAAAAAAAAATGAGGTTACATTAATGCCATGTGGGTGGGGGGGGGGGGATGAGTGGGAATTCCCTTTTTCAAATGAAGTTCCACTTGAACTTGCTGTAGAGCAGAGAAAGTAACTACAATGTCAAATTTCTCCAGTTATTAGAACATTTCACACTTCTTACAAGGGCCAATCTCCTTAACTGGATATATCCATTTTTATTTTTTAATTCTGCAGTGTTGAGCTGCATTCTTACTGTCCCTCAACTGCTCCCCCTAAGCTGCAAAGGGAGCTATCTGGGGGGTATACACATGCCTCAGCTATTATGCTTTGCATTGGGTCAAAATTACCCCTGCGTCACGTTCAGTGGGCAATACAGCTTGCCAAATGTGACACTTTCAAGTCAATGGGACAGTGCCGCAGCCGTCCTGCAGATGTGTGCAATACACATAGGTGAGGTACAGTGGTGTGGGTCTTTAGGGCTTAAAACAAGTGGTGAGGAGGTGACATAGTTCCTCCTTGCTGCCTGTCAAATGCCCTCTGAAAAGTGATCGACCGCAACTCCTTTAAATCAATGCTTGTGTAAATGACCCCTAATTTTTTTTGTATCAGTCCAAAACCTAAGTATGTATGGCACTTAAACGCTGTACAAAACTCAGCCATTGTATTTCCATTCCAATCTACACATATTGTATGTTGAACATTTCTTTAGAGGCAGAGTCCAGCTGTTACATTTCTATTGGATAATAATGTTCTTGTGTGATGTGTATTTTGCCTTGTTTTCATATCATATTCATATTTCCTTGCATTGCATCAGGAGGAAACCATAATGGGGAGTGTGATAAACTATATAAGTAGTTTACATATTTTCAAACGCACCCTTTCAGTTTCTTGTTTTGTCATAGTCGATTCAGGAATTAAAAATGAAATCTGACAGTTTAGGAATTTAGAGACTGAACTGAAATTCCAGATGGATGATTAGAACAGATTCACAATTAAATCTGAATCATTTTGTTATTCAATCTATACATTATTAGCCAGAACAAATTAAACCAAACACTGATTTTGCAATTTTAAGACAGGGTGCTTAAAAAAGAAAAAGAACATTGTCAAAACCATACCGAACATGTAAAGATTTCTCTTGTTAGGCCTTTAGATTTCCCCAATTCATGCTGAACAGCATTGGTAGGTGAATTTCCTAATGCCAGATATTGTATTCTGATAACCATCGGCTCTTTCAATTTCTCAGCTGAAGTTTGCCAAGCCAAGTGGTGTTGGCAGATCCACTCATGGCTCAAAATTTGTCTGATTCACAGAAATAGACAAAAGTGAAAGTCATGTATGGCCAGCTTAAGGTCAGGGCAATTTCTTCCCTAGAATGGGGAACAGGAAGACATTTATCTTCAGTTATGTTGGGACCCACTGTGTGGTATCTAGTGGCACCCGTAAACAGGGGTTAGGTTAAAGTTCCCGTTTAATTTTGGGCACTCCCATCATAGGTCTTTTCCTTTGGGTTGGCCCCACTTTCTGTCTATTTAAGGTATGGGAGGAGTCATCACAGGGTCTCTTCGAGAATGTTAGTGTGAAGAGGTGGAGCATTTTTCCTCAGTGTAGGATGGTGCCCCCTGTGCCTTGGGCAAAGTCAGGAAGGACCAGTGGAAGCCTCTAGTCTACTGGGGCATAAGCAGTGTGCCCTGAACTGTGCCACCTCAGCACCGCTCCTGTGAAACATGTGTATGCAGGTGGATGAGAGACAGTGGTGGCCTATGGCCTACATGTGTGCACATGGGCAAGGTGTGAGTGGGGTGTAGGAACCAATCACTTGCCTGAATCTCTGCCTGTAAGAAGGAGTTCAGCTGCATGTGCTGGTCACCTGTATGGAAAAGAGCAGCTTGTCTACACACCTGACCACAACAATGTACCTGGATCAATCTTTTGTTTTCTTTTTCTCAATGACAAGAGGGAAACATCAGTCTTACATTACAAAGATTTTTTATTCAGGGGGAAATAACAGGTCCCTTGGTCCCCTACTCACCTTCCCTCAACTCCACCCTAGGTACCCACTGCAGCCCCGTGAAAAATCTGGTATTTCTGGGTATGACTCTCTCGCCTTCCTCCCACAATGCACTTCTGGGTGCCTTAGTGACCAATCACTAAACCTGTGCACAAGTGGACAGATCTTCAACCCTGTGGGAATTCTGACCCACAGTCAACTAGAAGATTGCAGTGGAGTATTGGAGGAGGCCAGCAAACAGGGAGGTGGGGTAGGGAACGAAAGATAGTTATTATTATTGGAGGGGCAGGCTATGCACCTGGTCTTATTAACCACTTACCGACCGGCTCCTGTACATATACATCGGAACTTTGAAGATGGATATCTCGGTAACGGCAGCAGCTGCTGCCACAACCGAGGTATCCATCTTTACAGGAGCCGGTTCTGTGTACGATAATGGTGGTCTCTGCAGCGGGTTTGCTGCAAAATCACCGTTATCGGCAGCCGGAGAGGTGCCACCCCCCCTCCTGCCGCTCTCCCGCGCCCTCCGCCGCTTACCGGAGCCGTTGGTAGCGGTCTGAGGAGATCGGGACCTCTCACTGCTGAAGTAAGGAGATGAGTGAGGCTAAGATGGCTGCCACCCGTCTCCATACCATAGGAGGGCGGAAGCGACGTCATGACGTCAGCTCCGCCCATATGTCTTAAAGGCATATTTTTTTTTGTCATTTTTTCAAACGACTTTTTTTTTTTTTTTTTTCATCTTAGTCCAAATATGAGATCTGAGGACTTTTTGACCCCAGATCTCATATTTAAGAGGACCTGTCATGCTTTTTTCTATTACAAGGGATGTTTACATTCCTTGTAATAGGAATAAAAGTGATCCATTTTTTTTTTTAAAACAGTGCAAAAATAAATATAATAAAGTAAAATTAATAAGAAAATAAAAAAAATTTTTTAAAGCGCCCTGTCCCGACGAGCTCGCGCGCAGAAGCAAACGCATACGTGAGTAACGCCCGCATATGAAAACGGTGGTCAAACCACACATGTGAGGCATCGCCGCGACTGGTAGAGCGAGAGCAATAATTCTAGCCCTAGACCTCCTCTGTAGCACAAAACATGCAACCTGTAGAATTTTTAAAATGTCGCCTATGGAGATTATTAAGGGTAAAAGGTTGACGCCATTAGACGAGCGGGCGCAATTTTGAAGCATGACATGTTGGGTATGAATTTACTTGGCGTAACATTATATTTCACAATATAAAAAAAAATTGGGCTAACTTTACTGTTGTCTTATTTTTTTTTCAAAAAAGTGAATTTTTTCCAAAAAAAGACCGCTGCGCAAATACGGTGCAAAAAAAGGTATTTCAATGACTGCCATTTTATTCACTAGGGTGTTAGAAAAAAAAACAATATATAATGTTTGGGGGTTCTAAGTAATTTTCTAGCAAAAAAACCTGTTTTAAACATGTAAACTCCGTTTAATGGCCGTGACTCCCGCATGCATGCAGGGGAGTGATGGCATGGCGGCTCAGCCATTCATAGGGCCAAAGCCCGCAAACCCGGGCGGAAGACTGGGCGAATATGGAAGCACCTGCAGCAGTGACAGCGCACCGTTGGAGGGCTTTGTTTTCAGGTAAGTCTGTCACAATGTGCTAGTTTGCGGTGCATACTAGCATATTATGACTTGAACTGCCCAGGGCCCAATTTTTTTTCTTTTTTTGCTGTGGTTTACTACCGCCTTAAGTTAAGAAAAATTATTTCCTGCTCAGCTAACAATGATGGTATCCATGAGATACAACACTGTGTATATATTTTTTATTTATTTATTACATGTATTTATATAGAGTGGGGAGGTTTTTACACAGAGCTTTAGATTATGTACATGCACATTAGTCCCTGCCCTCAAGAAGCTTACAATCCAAAAGTCCATATCTCACATGCACACACATACAGGGGCCAAATTAGACCTAACCCATGTCTTTGGGGTGTGCGAGGAAATCAATATACATATAGGGGTTGATTTACTAAAACTGGAGAAGCAAAATCTGATGGACTGCATAGAAACCAATCAGCCTCTAGGTTTTTTTGTCAAAGCTTAATGGAACAAGCTAATAGACTACCACGCACAGCTTCACCAGATTTTGCACTCTCCAGTTTTGGTAAATCAACCCCCATAATTAAATAAAAACAAAATTTCCCCAGCAGACAATTTAATTAGCCCACACAAAATTCCAAATGAAACTGATGTTTTGTTGCATGCATTTGCAAATACAAGTGAAGCTGTGAGCTGCACTACCACATTAACCTCCCTGGCGCTATGATTATTTCAGATTTTTGATGCTCAAAGCGGTACAATTGTTTTCCATGGAAATTTGATGTCTTGTATTGTAGGCCTGTAATTCTTAGGAATAACACACTTAAATCTGTCCAAACAAGAGTCTAGTAGACATCCCGGGTATGATAAAGTTTGAAACACGAAATTATAAATTGTAATATAATAAATAACTATAAATAATTATAACAAATAATAATATAATAATAAAAAATTTTCAATACTGTAATGAAATTTGCTCAGTTGCAGAATTGTCGCTGTCATTACTTTTAGTGTTTGATGACAGATTTCCCCACAAATCACTATCGCTCAATTTTGCTAATTTATTATCGCTGTTTTCTAGCTGGTCTAAAACCACTTTTGATGTAAAGGGACACTTTTTGGTTGCTATGGACAATCTCCAGTTTCCAGGCAGAAAGAACAGTATTTATAATATAAAACTGCATGCAGGGCACTGGACAAACCACTAGGGACAAAATGGATGTGGAATAATTTGATACAGTAATGTAATCTGCAAGATTACAGTGTACTGTATGTGTAATGTGTTTTTTACGTTTTGAATTTGGCGCCTTTCTCCGTCCCCGTGCATCGCAACACTCACAGGGAACGGAGCTCGGCACTGTGACAGATTCGGCGGAGGACACAGCTCGCACACACAGCAGGGAGATGCTGCAGGATCCAGGGGACAAGGCAAGTAACTTTGCCTGGATCCTGCGATGCGATCCCGAGTGTGGCTCGGGGTTACCGCTTTTGGTACTTAAAATTCACCCCGAGCCACACTCAGGATTACCGCCTGGGAGGTTAAGGCAACTCCACATAGTGTGATCCCTAACTGTAAATTTTCTCAGTGCAACTAATGCATGACTTGCATCTTAAGCTGCATCTGGATTCTTAAACTTATATGTTTGCTGTGCAAGATATATATATATATGCTTTGTGCACTGGTGCGCAGTCATGTTGGAACAGGAAGGGGCCATCTCCAAACTGTTCCCACAAATTTGGGAGCATGAAACTGTCCAAAAAATCTTGATATGCTGACGCCTGAAGAGTTCCTTTCACTGGAACTAAGGGGCCAAGCCCAACCCCTAAAAAACAGCCCCACATCATAATCCCCCCTCCATCAAATGATTTGGACCAGTGCACAAAGCAAGGTCCATAAAGACATGGATGAGCGAGTTTAGGGTGGAGGAACTTGACTGGCCTGCACAGAGTCCTGACCTCAACCCGATAGAACACCTTTAGGATGAATTAGAGTGGAGACTGTGAGCCACGCCTTCTCGTCCAACATCAGTGCCTGACCTCACAAACGTGCTTCTGGAGGAATGGTCAAACATTCCCATAGACACACTCCTAAACCTTGTGGACAGTCATCCCAGAAGAGTTGAAGCTGCTATAGCTGCAAAGGGTGGGCCAACTCAATATTGAACCCTACAGACTAATGCCCCGCACACACGATCGGACATTTCATGTTTTTTTTTCCAACGGATGTTGGCTCGAACTTGTCTTGCATACACACGGTCACAGAAAACTTGTCGGAAATGCCGAACGTCAAGAACGCGGTGACGTACAACATGTACGACGAGCCGAGAAAAAATGAAGTTCAATAGCTAGTGCCGCTCTTCTGCTTGATTCCGAGCATGCGTGGAACTTTGTGCATCGGAATTGTGTACACACGATCGGAATTTACGACAATGGATTTTGTTGTTGGAAAATTTGAGATCCAGATCTCAAATTTTGTGTGACGGAAATTCCGATGGAAAATGTCCAATGGAGCCTACACACAGTCGGAATTTACGACAACAAGTTCCCATCGAACATTTTCCGTTGGAAAATCCTACCGGGGCATAAGACTGGAATGACATTAAAGTTTATGTGTGTGTAAAGGCAGGTGTCTCAATACTTTTAACAATATAGTGTATATACAGTACAGAAAATATACATATATATATATATAATGTATGCTTTGCAGAATCTCTCTCTCTCTCTCATTCCGCAAAGCATACACTTAATTATCATTGCAGTGCAATCCAGTTACAACTTAAGGTGCAAGTCATGCCTTAATTGCAAAACGATGAAACTTTCAGTCACATGACCTAAGTTGTGTGCATTCTTAGCCTGAAGGACAGAGTACTGTATGTACATTGTGTTTATATTATTGCTTATGCAAGGCTTATGTAAAGGTAGACATTAGCAGCTTATATAGTATCTGGCTTTTCCAGAAGCAGCTGGAAATGTGTTCGCAGCACTCTGCTCCCCGTGTCAGCCTCATGCTAAATCATGTGTAGGTGATTCTGCTTACACCCACTGGCTTATGTAACAAAAGTAGAGTCCTCCAGTACACATTCACTGAAGCTTACAGTAGCTGAGAAACATGAAAACAATAAGATTACATTGTCTTATGTTTTCTCTAAAGGCTTTCTGTAGCATCTTGCCACCAGCCTTTTGGGATCTCTGGAGTGTGGGAGTTCTGATTAACCAGGCATGAGGAGAAATCAATATACTTTGAAAATATCTTGTTTCCAAAAGCTTTGTTGCGTGCATACACAGAGAACATGCACACAGTGGGGGTTATTTACTAAAGGCAAATCCACTTTGCACTACAAGTGCACTCGGAAGTGCAGTCGCTGTAGATCTAAGCAGAAGATCTGAAATGAGGGGAAGCTCTGCTGATTTTATCATCCAATCATGTACAAGCAAAAATGCTGTTTTTTTTATTTTCCTTGCATGTCCCCCTCAGATCTACAGCGACTGCACTTCCAAGTTCACTTGTAGTGCAAAGTGGATTTGCTTTTAGTAAATAAGCCACAATGTGTTTCTTTCTCTTTGCACAACCCATCTTCACAAGAAAGTGAGGCCCGGAACGGAAGAGACAGCAAGGATTGATAGTGTAGGGCCGGGCATGACAGTGTATCTAAAGGAGACACAAAAAAGGGTTAATGAGAAAAGGTTTAAGGCAGTGGTTCTCAACCTTTCTAGGGCTGTGACCCCTTGATAACATTTCCCAAGTTGTGGGGACCCCTAACAGCATAGTTGCCAACAGTCCCGATTTTCCAGGGACAATCCCGATTTTGAGACCCTCATCCCGATTGGAGGCTGTCCCGAATCGGGATTTTCCATAAGGAAAATCGGGAATGTTTTCTTTTTGCTTTTTTGGAGCAGCGGGCTCCAGCAAAATGGCGGCCGGCGCCGCCGCTCTATCTTCCTCTAGTGTTGAGTGGAGAGGGGAAGGGGGCACGATCCGTGCAGCCAATGAAGCGGCTTCTTTAGCTGCACGGGCCCCTCCCCTCTCCACTGAAGCGAGCAGAAGACACGGCGCCGTCGCCGTGTCTTGCTGAAAGTTCCCCAGCCCCGTACTGCGCAAGCGCTGCGCCTGCGCAGTACAAGGGGTCCTCCATTGCCGAGGGGTACTTTCTCGGCAGAACACCGGCTGCTCCTGCACTGAGCGGGGGCCGGGCTGCATTGAGGGGGGGCTGCACTGAGGGGGGCTGCACTAACTGAGGGGGGGCTGCACTGAGGGGGGCTGCATTAACTGAGGGGGGCTGCACTGAGGGGGGGGCTGCACTAACTGAGGGGGGCTGCACTGAGGGGGGTCTGCACTAATAGAGGGGGGGCTGCACTGAGGGGGGCTGCACTGAGGGGGGGCCTGCACTAATAGAGGGGGGCTGCACTGAGGGGGGCTGCACTAATAGAGGGGGGGCTGCACTGAGGGGGGTCTGCACTAATAGAGGGGGGGCTGCACTGAGGGGGGGCTGCATTAATAGAGGGGGGCTGCACTGAGGGGGGGCTGCACTAATAGAGGGGGGGCTGCACTGAGGGGGGCTGCACTAATAGAGGGGGGCTGCAATAATAGAGGGGGGGTGCACTGAGGGGGGGTCTGCACTAATAGAGGGGGGTCTGCACTGATGGAGGGGGTCTGCACTGATGGAGGGGATCTGCACTGATGGAGGGGATCTGCACTGATGGAGGGGGTCTGCACTGAGGGGGTCTATACAGACTCTGGCGGGGGCACCTGATGCAAGGACAGACTGTGGAGGGGGCACCTGATGCAAGGACAGACTCTGGCAGGGGCACCTGATGCAAGAACAGACTTTGCTGGTGGCACCTGATGCAAGGACAGACTCTGCCGGGGGCACCTGATGCAAGGACAGACTCTGCTGGTGGCAGGCTAGTGACACGCTCAGGGATCCCACTGATTCGGCATTATGGTGAGTTGAATAATTTAATTTTATATTACAATGTAATAATAGAAATAATGCGCTTCAATCATCCTGACACCATAACAACCATGGTGCCGGGATGATTGAAGCGTTAACACAAGGCGTTTGGAGTATCTTTATCTGCTGATTGTTAAACTTTCTAGAATACACATATTTCTATTGTGTAGGATCTGGGGCTGCTGTCCCGTCATTTCCCTCTCCCCCTTTCCCTCTCCCCCTTTCCCTCTCCATCCCTCATTAATCTCAGACTCTAACCACACCCTCTTGAGCCACGCCCACTTTCAATAAGCCACGCCCACTTTCACATACACCACACCCACTTTCACGTAAGCCACGCCCATTTTTCGCCGCTTTGTGCGCCACACTTATGACTTTTTGTTAAGCCACGCCTACAAATGAATGCTCCGCCCCCTAATTATTGTACGGCTCCGCCTACAGCCAAAAAAGTGTCCCACATATTTTTTTTTCAATGTTGGCAACTATGTAACAGTAAAACTATTTTCGTAGCGTGGATTGTCAGCACCCAAGGCAAGACAAGTAATTTGCACCCCTAATCCATGGACATTTAGCGCTCCCCCAGTCCCTTCCACTTGTACAGTATTAAAACCCCTTATGGTACATTTTAGGATGTACCACTCTCTCTCTTTGTTCTCCTTTATTTCCCTTTTATCTCTCTCAATACTATTTTCTTGTTTTTTTCCCCCATCCCTCTCTCTAGCTGTCTTTCTTGTTCTTTCTCATATTTTTTCCCTCCCCTTTTCTTTGTTCCTCCCGCTCTTTTCCTCTCTCTTCCATGTATTTTCTATTTTTATTCCTTCTCTTACTTCTTGGTGGAGGGGTGGGGTGGGGGGAATGGGATGAGCAGCAGTGCTAGCGGGGTGTTGGGATGAGTACCAGTGCTGGTGGGGGGGGTGGGATCAGTGGCAGTGCTGGCAGAGAGTTGGGGTGAGTACCTGTGCTGGTGGGGGGTGGGATCAGTGGCAGTGCTGGTGGGGAGTTGGGATGAGTACCAGTGCTGGTGGGGGGGTGGGATCAGTGGCAGTGCTGGTGTGGAGTTGGGATGAGTACCTGTGCTGGTGGGGGGTGGGATCAGTGGCAGTGCTGGTGGGGAGTTGGGATGAGTACCAGTGCTGGTGGGTGGGGTGGGATCAGTGGCAGTGCTGGTGGGGAGTTGGGATAAGTACCAGTGCTGGTGGGGGGGTGGGATCAGTGGCAGTGCTGGAGGAGAGCTGGGATGTGTACCAGTGCTGGTGGGGGGTGGGATCAGTGGCAGTGCTGGCGGGGAGTTGGGATGAGTACCAGTGCTGGTGGGGGGTGGGATCAGTTGCAGTGCTGGCGGAGAGTTGAGATGAGTACCAGTGCTGGTGGGGGGTGGGATCAGTGGCAGTGCTGGCAGAGAGTTGGGGTGAGTACCTGTGCTGGTGGGGGGTGGGATCAGTGGCAGTGCTGGTGTGGAGTTGGGATGAGTACCAGTGCTGGTGGGGGGGGTGGGATCAGTGGCAGTGCTGGTGGGGAGTTGGGATGAGTACCAGTGCTGGTGGGGGGTGGGATCAGTGGCAGTGCTGGCGGAGAGCTGGGATGTGTACCAGTGCTGGTGGGGGGTGGGATCAGTGGCAGTGCTGGCGGGGAGTTGGGATGAGTACCAGTGCTGGTGGGGGGTGGGATCAGTTGCAGTGCTGGCGGAGAGTTGAGATGAGTACCAGTGCTGGTGGGGGGTGGGATCAGTGGCAGTGCTGGCGGAGAGTTGAGATGAGTACCAGTGCTGGTGGGGGGTGGGATCAGTGGCAGTGCTGGCGGAGAGTTGGGATGAGTACCAGTGCTGGTGGGGGGGTGGGATCAGTGGCAGTGCTGGCAGAGAGTTGGGGTGAGTACCTGTGCTGGTGGGGGGTGGGATCAGTGGCAGTGCTGGTGTGGAGTTGGGATGAGTACCAGTGCTGGTGGGGGGGTGGGATCAGTGGCAGTGCTGGTGGGGAGTTGGGATGAGTACCAGTGCTGGTGGGGGGGTGGGATCAGTGGCAGTGCTGGCGGAGAGCTGGGATGTGTACCAGTGCTGGTGGGGGGTGGGATCAGTGGCAGTGCTGGCGGGGAGTTGGGATGAGTACCAGTGCTGGTGCAGGGTGGGATCAGTTGCAGTGCTGGCGGAGAGTTGAGATGAGTACCAGTGCTGGTAGGTGGGATCAGTGGCAGTGCTGGCGGAGAGTTGGGATGAGTACCAGTGCTGGTGGGGGGTGGGATCAGTGGCAGTGCTGGCGGAGAGTTGAGATGAGTACCAGTGCTGGTGGGGGGTGGGATCAGTGGCAGTGCTGGCGGAGAGTTGGGATGAGTACCAGTGCTGGTGGGGGGTGGGATCAGTGGCAGTGCTGGCGGAGAGTTGGGATGAGTACCAGTGCTGGTGGGGGGTGGGATCAGTGCCAGTGCTGGCGGAGAGTTGAGATGAGTACCAGTGCTGGTGGGGGGTGGGATCAGTGGCAGTGCTGGCGGAGAGTTGAGATGAGTACCAGTGCTGGTGGGGGGTGGGATCAGTGGCAGTGCTGGCAGAGAGTTGGGGTGAGTACCTGTGCTGGTGGGGGGTGGGATCAGTGGCAGTGCTGGTGTGGAGTTGGGATGAGTACCAGTGCTGGTGGGGGGGTGGGATCAGTGGCAGTGCTGGTGGGGAGTTGGGATGAGTACCAGTGCCGGTGGGGGGTGGGATCAGTGGCAGTGCTGGCGGAGAGTTAGGATGAGTACCAGTGCTGGTGGGGGGTGGGATCAGTGGCAGTGCTGGCAGAGAGTTGGGGTGAGTACCTGTGCTGGTGGGGGGTTGGATCAGTGGCAGTGCTGGTGTGGAGTTGGGATGAGTACCAGTGCTGGTGGGGGGGTGGGATCAGTGGCAGTGCTGGTGGGGAGTTGGGATGAGTACCAGTGCTGGTGGGGGGGTGGGATCAGTGGCAGTGCTGGCGGAGAGCTGAGATGTGTACCAGTGCTGGTGGGGGGTGGGATCAGTGGCAGTGCTGGCGGGGAGTTGGGATGAGTACCAGTGCTGGTGGGGGGTGGGATCAGTTGCAGTGCTGGCGGAGAGTTGAGATGAGTACCAGTGCTGGTGGGGGGTGGGATCAGTGGCAGTGCTGGCGGAGAGTTGGGATGAGTACCAGTGCTGGGGGGGGGTGGGATCAGTGGCAGTGCTGGCAGAGAGTTGAGATGAGTACCAGTGCTGGTGGGGGGTGGGATCAGTGGCAGTGCTGGTGTGGAGTTGGGATGAGTACCAGTGCTGGTGGGGGGGTGGGATCAGTGGCAGTGCTGGTGGGGAGTTGGGATGAGTACCAGTGCTGGTGGGGGGGTGGGATCAGTGGCAGTGCTGGCGGAGAGCTGGGATGTGTACCAGTGCTGGTGGGGGGTGGGATCAGTGGCAGTGCTGGCGGGGAGTTGGGATGAGTACCAGTGCTGGTGGGGGGTGGGATCAGTTGCAGTGCTGGCGGAGAGTTGAGATGAGTACCAGTGCTGGTGGGGGGTGGGATCAGTGGCAGTGCTGGCGGAGAGTTGGGATGAGTACCAGTGCTGGTGGGGGGTGGGATCAGTGGCAGTGCTGGCGGAGAGTTGAGATGAGTACCAGTGCTGGTGGGGGGTGAGATCAGTGGCAGTGCTGGCGGAGAGTTGGGATGAGTACCAGTGCTGGTGGGGGGTGGGATCAGTGGCAGTGCTGGCGGAGAGTTGAGATGAGTACCAGTGCTGGTGGGGGGTGGGATCAATGGCAGTGCTGGCGGAGAGTTGGGATGAGTACCAGTGCTGGTGGGGGGTGGGATCAGTGGCAGTGCTGGCGGGGAGTTGGGATGAGTACTAGTGCTGGTGGGGGTGGGATCAGTGGCAATGCTGGTGGAGAGTTGAGATGAGTACCAGTGCTGGTGGGGGGTGGGATCAGTGGCAGTGCTGGCAGAGAGTTGGGGTGAGTACCTGTGCTGGTGGGGGGTGGGATCAGTGGCAGTGCTGGTGTGGAGTTGGGATGAGTACCAGTGCTGGTGGGGGGGTGGGATCAGTGGCAGTGCTGGCAGAGAGTTGGGGTGAGTACCAGTGCTGGTGGGGGGGTGGGATCAGTGGCAGTGCTGGCAGAGAGCTGGGATGTGTACCAGTGCTGGTGGGGGGTGGGATCAGTGGCAGTGCTGGCGGGGAGTTGGGATGAGTACCAGTGCTGGTGGGGGGTGGGATCAGTTGCAGTGCTGGCAGAGAGTTGAGATGAGTACCAGTGCTGGTGGGGGGTGGGATCAGTGGCAGTGCTGGCGGAGAGTTGAGATGAGTACCAGTGCTGGTGGGGGGTGGGATCAGTGGCAGTGCTGGCGGAGAGTTGGGATGAGTACCAGTGCTGGTGGGGGGTG